>NW_027020453.1:0-75000 GCF_036884655.1 Musa acuminata AAA Group
GGGTTACAGAATGAAAGTAGTCAGTAGAAGACTAAGCACCTAGGTAGTCGAGGTGAGCTAGTAGTTAAGGCAGAATGAAACCAGCACTAAGAAGACTGAAACCAATACCCTATTTATTAAGTCTCCCACATCTGAAGTCAGAATTCACTCCTACAGACTAAGGCGGAAACTAGGTAGTTACAGAATCAAACCCGTGCTATAGCTACACTCGGGCTAAGGAATTCCAGAATTCAACTCATTGGTGAGCTAGTAGTCAAGTGAGTCGGATTAGTATTCTAGTATAAGTCGGAGTGAGGGCAAGACAATCCTAGTAGTTCTGCAAGGAAAGAAAAAGAAGCGAGCATTAGCATCCCCGAAGAAGCAAAGAAGGCATTTGATTTTGCGCCAAGTAACGGATAGACAAGACGCCTAGTCACTACATAAGCTAGTGTGCTTGGTACAGGCTCTGGCTTTGCTTCAAATACGGATTCTACAGGACTGCTACTACTCTAACAAGAACAAGCGCTGGACTACTATCTTCTTACCCTCTCTCGCTCCTGCCTCATGACATGGAGATCAACCTTGAACCACTCATCAAGCAAATCCAAGATGGAAACAATTTATGGAGGAACAAGAAAGACAATAAGACAGATAAACAATACCACTTCTATCGGTCGGAACAGAAAGAACAGACTAGCATGAAATAAGTGTGCTCACACACATCATCGCAAAGACTCGAAACCCAATCGCTAACCATCGAATCGGAAACTGACAAGACCGCTTTTAGTCTAGCTAGCTTTGTCCTATGTCCACGGCGGTAACTACTTCGGACGACACGGAGAGCATGGCAGAATAGTGCTTTCTTTCCATCTTTGCTGTTGATCTTGTATCGGCATTCTCGTATCGACAATATCGTACACGGAAACTCCATTCTCGTATCGACAATATCGTACGCGGAAACTCCTGTGGGTCAATAGTGCGAGTAAAGGAATCGGTATCCTCATAATTCCATAAAGCACTAATTGCTTATACTGTGGGATTCCTTTAGGTAAAACCGCTAGGCCTAGACCTCCTAGGTCCTCTAACAGCTATTGGTTACGAGCTTAGAGACATAAGAGCTCCCGACGGAGACAAGACGGCAGTGATTGTGGGAAGGAAGTATCAAGCTAGGATGAACCCTTCCCACGGGCCATCCCTTTCCCTTGACAAAGGAGATCCCTGCCATGTGGCACTAAAGCTTCCATGTAAACTCAAGAGTGAACGAAAGCCGGACATATATGCGAGTGAAAGTAGGACGAGGCCAAAGAAGCCAAAGGTAGCTAGTAGAGGAAAAGGTGGGTTATTCTTTGTAGTCCAAAGTCAAAGATTCAGTAGCATTTAGAACCAGCATCTAAGTCAATTCCAGATCTATAGTAAACATCCGTCTTATATCCTCTATGTGCATGGGAAGCAGAGCTTAAGGCATATTCCAATAATAAAGAGCTGGAAGAGGCATCTATTTCGGTGCTTGCTTCCTCTCATATCTATATGCCCGCTTCGTAATGGAATGTAAGCCTTTCATTGAGTGTCCGATGAGATCAGAGTAGAACCAAACCTAAGTGCATGGCATGTACCCGAACAAAGGGTAATAGTAAAGCATACAGAGAAGAAAAGGGAGATAAGCCTTCGAGCTGGTGGAGGCCCGGCTAGCACGCTCACTATAACATCCAAGCCAAGGTCTAGCCAAAAACGTGAGAATGCCCTGGGGGAATTAGGTCTCTCGAGCCTCTCGGTGAGGAACTGGATAATTCAATCAAAAGAAACCAAACTACAGTTAGAAAGAATGCTCAAACTAGCTTTAAACAATGCCTTCTTATTGGAGCGAGCTCGACTGATGTTGTATAGGGATGCAATACTTTTGTCTGTACGGTGAAGTACATTGACCGCTTTGCCAGCTACCTATTTTCTCGCATACCATTACCGAGGGCTCGCTTCAATCAATCCTTTCTGAGTTACTGGCGAAAAGAAAAGGGCATGAGAGCTGTACGCCTACCTACTGTTTCAGAAGGCTACATTTACTACCCCGATTGGTGTGAAGTTAGTGTTTTATATGATTACCCGATGATTACCTTGACGCGCCTAACCTAGCATCCGCATATCCTCTGCTTTCTAGAAGGGAGATTTTACATAATACTTTACATCAAATGTAGGACTTGGTTTAGGAGACTTAGAAGTGCAAAGCTTAATTAGGACTTTCCCTTAGGAGTATTCTCATCTCTTTTTATGGGAGGTTTTGAAAATCGAATATGAGAATAGTAAGCAATGGAATTTGAGTACATTTACTGGAATATCGAACTTATGCTTTTTTCTTACTTCACTATTAGGCAGAGGTATAGCTAAACTTGATTGCCTCTTCCCAAAGCCAGCCGGAATAAAGTATTTAAAAGCATCAGCGAGCAGCAGAAAGTCCCTTCCTTTTCATGGAATCAATCCGTAGCAAGATTAGCTCCTAAAGCTGCAACTATTGATTTACAAGCAATAAAACGGCTGGGCTAACTAGAGGGCTTTCTAGCTTGAGTTTTCTTGCTTGGCTCAAGCGCCGGAGATTCCATTTCATTTCTATAAAAGAGCGTATTCTCGGCATCAATGCACACACTAACTCCTGTCAAGATCCGATCGGAAATAGCCGAAGAGGAATGTTAAGAGTAGCTTCAAAGTTCCGTCGCCTTCATGCTGCTATATCCCTTTGTTGATGAATCTAATCTATTCCATTCATTTATTCTCTGAAAAAACAAACCACAAATGTATGAGAAGTTGGTTGGGGGAGTGACTTCGCTCGCCTTCGGGTTAGTTAAAAGTGCTCGCTTGCTTCCTCGTTTGCTGCTTTGCCACCTTGCTAATGCTAAGAAGTTACCTTCGTTGGTTACTGTCCTAGGTCGGGATTACCTTCTATTGCCCTGCAGAGAGAATGGAGTGAGTCTTATTTGAAGTTCCCCCCCCTGTATTTCCCCAGAATCCCCAGTGCAATCTGAGCTGGAAGGCTGCACTCGCTCACGCGGGATGTTTCCGAGCTATATTTCTAAACCAGTGGGAGGGGATGTTTCTTTATAACATCAATACTCTTTCGTATCTCTAGCTTTAATGGCTATTCAAAGCACAGTGAGGCGCTTTTAAGCGAGTTCAAGTAGTCTCCTTTCAAGCGGTTACCTTTCAAACATACTTTTGGAGATTGCATAACGAAAATACCCGGCAAGATCCGAAAAAACGAATCGAAAGAGGGGAGAAAAAGTGTCTAGATCCCTTGGTGCGAAGGGCCTTGTTCTCGAATCCGCAATGATTTTGTATTGCCGGTTCCTGGGCTATAGTGCATGCGGTGGGAGTTAGCATTGCCATTTATTTCCTGTCGTGCTAGCCTTTCCATTGTGAGTGGGATTGCAGCTAGAACAGACAAAGCAAAAGAAAGACCCCGCCTTTATTAAAGGATTGACTGACTGCTTTTTCGTAAGAATGGAAGTAGTCACTATTGAATACCAGAACTAAGATGCCGGTATTTCTTATTTGATTATAACAACTTGCTCCGGATATCCCGATCTTGTATAGTTGGATGAAACACTACTTGGTTTTATAATAGCAATTAGATAAATAGGACTTGCTCGAAAGATTACCTGGAAAGCTGGGCCCTTACTATTAATTGCAGGGAATAATCAAGTACTTGCTTTTCAGCGGGAAGCTATTCTTCACTGGAGATGAAGCGGGAAGAACGAATTAATTAAGGGCACAGGGCTTAACCGAAGATGGGTGCAGGGCTCTATTCAAAATAGGAATGAGTTGACTTAGGTATAGTAGCAATACCAAGACCAGATCCGAGGAGAGATTATCCATTTGCTATGAGGCAAGTAACTCCTAAACAAGCAGCCAAGCCGGGTCGATAAGAGGTTTGCAAAGGAAGGAATGACACTAAAGCAGAGTCAAAGTAAGCCTATGACCAGAAACCCAATATGACTAAGATCAGAATGAACCTAGCTGGTAGTAAGCCTTAAGTCAGTGAGTAAGCCTCCCGATTGCCTTCATCTAGTACTGTTGCTTGCCGGTTACAAGTCTCTTTCTTTTCTGGTTGAATACCGAGTACCGAGTGGAATCAGTGAGTGTCTGGCAAAGAGCTTTCTTCGCGTATAACAAGAGGTGATGCTGCTAGGAAGTGAACGAGTTAACATCTTTCCGAACAAGGGACACGTGAATGCTTACAACCCTTATAGGTAAGGGAGCAGCTCTTAGATCAGTATCGGAGATGGCCTCCCAGCACCCAACGGGCAAAAGAGGTGATGAGCTAAGTCTAGTGAAGGGAGAATCTTATCTCAGGTCTTCATCTCATGGATGAGGGGGAGAAGCCATATCGAAAATAACATCTCTTAATATTCTCTTTTTATAGTAGGGCGAGTAGCAAGACTAGATTTCTCTCTTTACTCGTGGATGAACCCTTCCGTCAAGCGGCTTCACAGCTGGCCGATTGGAAATGCTTTTTCCTACTAATTGCTTCAATGATGGTTTCTTCATCAAATCAAAGAGAGGTGGGTGGCAGGTTCCTCAGTAGAGAGCTCACAAATTCGATGCTGCTTCCAATCTAATATATAAGTAATTGGAAAACCACAGACTTGGAGAAATAAGCTCCGGGAATCACGACTAGAATGCTTTCTCTTTCTTCGAGCTGAGACAGATCATTCAATAAATGAAGTTCTTTTTCCAGGCTAGTAACTGAGATGATGAATAAGGGGAACTGCTTTTCTATTGGTTACTTATCTTTGACCTTTTTTTCATAGCCCCGGATCTGATACCTATGATGGTCAAGTCTTGGAGTGTTCTTCGCCCTTACTTGTTAGCTTTTCCTCTTTCAAATATAAAGGTAAAGGAAAACAATGCGAACTGCTCACCCGGGAAACTATCACTTCTGTAACAGAGGATAAGATCAAAGGTGAGAACTAATCATCAATGCTTTTATCAATCCCGTTCCATCATTCTATACTCCCTCCCTTCCCTACCTGTTTGGAAATGCATTTATGTTGCTATAAACTGTTGTCATAGAATCTGGTTCAATAAGGAAGTACCGGTGGGGAGCTGTCGAAATCTTTTCTTCTGTTTTGTTTGTTGCTGGGAAAGTGTTTCTCGGAACAGAATAATATATATAATAAGACCAATTAGATCGATCAAGCCTGTAAGTAATAAATAGAAAGAAAAGGTCTACATCCCCAAGAGCAGGAACGAGAAGAGGAATGAATCGAGTAAGGTCTGGAACTCTCTTACTGACTTTAGCAGCTCATCTCTAATCTGGGATGCATAGTAGTCTGCCCACAGGCTCTTTAAGGTTCTGTCTGCTTTTCGTCTTTCCGGGTTTCCGCCTTGTATTTCTTATATATAGTATAGGAAAGAAAGAGGAGCGGGCATAGGGATGAGAGGTCAGAGAATAGGATTCTGTCTCGAAGAGGGAAGGGATCTTAATAAAGCTATTCTACCGTTCGCAGACATGGGTAAAACAGACTGGCTTGTTAGGGCGGATATCTCTTTTTTATGATGATGGTTGGGTCTACGATATAGGCGCAACGTAGAGTCCTAATTGCCGTATTGAATAAGTCTCCTCTCACGAGAAGCTTGAGTAAACCTAAGAATGCTTACTACTAGACAAAGATAAAGACCGGGGATGGGATCTAGACCAAGCTTTCGCAAACATCTACATTGGAACTTGGCGCTTTCGCAAACATCTACATTGGAACTTGGCTGGAAGGCTTTCTATTGAGATATATATTCGATGCTGTCATTTCGAAATGCCCGCTGAAACCGCCCAAATAGCTAAGTTGGCTTTACGAGCGTGGAGCAATAAAACAAAAAAGCTCTCTCTTTTCCTTATACTTAAGGGACAAAGAGAAGCGCTTTGGCTACTGAGAAAACGAACGGTCAGCGCGAAGGTGAAAGACTTAGCCGAGCACGTTAGCGAAGCGCTGTAGTAGCTTTTAAGCCCTATGCTATGTGCTATAAGTTTGCTTCACTCATTCTGATTAGTCTTGCTCAGTTTACTAAGGAATCTTTGTTTTGGTTTCCTTAGCCGATGTTGAACCCTGGACTGATTGGTTCCTGTTAGAGGTAAGTTCAGGAATACCGTATAGGCCTATATTTCCTAAGACTCGCTGTCTTGGTACCGTGGGCAAGTCTACAACTCAAAAACACTCTACGTATACTTATTTCTATATACTTATTTCTATATACTTATTTCTATAAAGTCTCAAGTAATAAGTAGTTACCGTCCTTCCGATCTGATTGAATAAGACCAAACTCATCTCTTACCGAACTACACTACCTTCATCCTCATAACTTTCCGTCTTGATGGCAGAGAGTTTACTTACTCTTTTCTTTGAGCCAACTTTACTGAATGGGATATTCTAACTCTGCATGGGAAATGATCCCTGCTAGCAATTTCTTATAGATATAGAGTATGCTTCTCTCTCTAGATTCCATGTCTATTCATCCGGCATTCTATTTTCAAAAGAAGGGAAAGATTGGATTTATTGGGATGAAAATAACCTTACCAATCCAAGAATATAACCTTTCGACTGATGAACATCTTATTCGGATTTGGAAGTATATTTCGATTCCATATGAGGCAAAAATCGTATGATGAAGACGAGGATGAAGTGGATGATGATGTGACGAGAGGTGGTATCCTACTTTTTGTCTAGGACCATAGCTGCGTCCGGTGGTTGGCGCCTTAGTCATCGAGGAAATCGTATCGGCCTTTTTTGACGCCCTAAGAAATTCCGGATTTGATTATCGCTACTAGCTTAAGGCATATCCGTATGTGGTCTCGATACTTGCTTAAGTAATATCAGTATGTGGTCTTCCTTCTTTCTGTCAGATCGGTCAAAGACTGCATGCACATCCGATGTGAGTTAACTTACATATAGGCTTTCCTAACAGCAGAGGAGATTAACCCTCTCTAAAGCTCTCTCTTTCAACGGGTTTCTATCCGCTCACCAAGGAAAGGACTACAAGGCGTCCGACGCTTAGAAAATCAAGTGAAGGATTGGAAGAGCCCTTAGATTATAGTCTAGCTCATCAATTATAGTCTAGCTCATCAATTGGAAAGCTTAGAGCCCCTTATCCTTTCCAGTCCTGCCCTTCGAGTACGTGATTTGTGGGAATCTAAACCAACCCGGCCCGGTTCCTTGATTTGGTGTATATCTTGCCATTCTCAGAAATTCCATCTCTCCACGAAAGGGCAAATAAATGTAGTCAGTCAAAGAAAGAAGCAAGCCGTATAGATGTTCTCCATAGCCTGGAATTGCAAACGACCTCCAATCCGCATAGAAGGGACTTTCTAAGATAAGCGATCTTTGCTGACCCATGAGCGGCTGATCCCGAGGTCTGGATCCTTTTACAGTGCGAGGGGGATCTCTTCTTTTCTCTGTCTCGCAATAAAGCTCCTTTCCTTCTTCTTGCATTTCTCTTGATTTGCTTGAACTTTCTGGTGCTGTGCAAGCCCTCCTTCAGGTGAAGCGGCTAAAGCCTTAGTCTCCCCAGGAGTTTGTATTAGAACTAACCTTATAAGTAAGGGTGCCTAGATAGGATTCCCTGTCTAATGGCCCAAAGACGTAATATGAATACCGCCACAAAAGTAGAAGAATACACTGACTGCTAACAAAGCGCTGTAACTACCCGGGCGACTAGTACAATCAAATAAATACAAATAAGAGAATTGAGCAGCTAACCTAGAAGCTTGCCCTTCATCCCCATACTGCTGCTTTGAATCCTTTAAATATAGATTTGGATCCTTACTTGTTAGTTAAAGAACCAACCTACTCTATACCAGACCATATCTCCTGTTTTCATTCCATATTGTTTGTATTACTCTTCCTTTCCTGGCTATTAGTCAATAATAGGAAGCATCGAACTCGGGAATCCAACTTGAACTACTGCCGATAAGACTTGATCTCGAGATAGATAAGTTGGCTGTGGAGGCACCGTATCGAACTAATCAGTAGAATTATGGGTATGATCTAGTGTATCCAGGTATAATCACATAATATAGAATTCTAAGGTAGTAAATCTGACTCAATAACTTCTAAGGTAGTAAATCTGACTCATCGGGGAGGTAGTCCACAATTACTTCACTAGTCACCCGGCCCTACTCATTAGTTAATTGAACTCAGCAGCCGCTGCCTTATCGATCTCATTAAAGACCGAGCCTGACTCGCAAGTAGCCGAGCCTTATTATCCACCTCAAATGCCAAGCCATACTTCATAGCTTCCAAACCATACTTGTCCGCTCCACTCTTGTAGTTGCCCCTTACATTCCTTATTACCACCTTCATTCCTTATCTCCTAGCTGCTATTCCTTAGTTCGAGAGTTAGTCCCCCTTCCTTGCTTCTTAGATTGAGTCTACCTAACTCCCTTGTGATACTAGCCTGACCTGCCTATCTTTCCATTCTCTCACTACTGAGTAGGATCTTGACTTACTTCAACTGAGTAGGATCTTGACTTACTTCAATTGAGTAGGATCTTGACTTACTTCAATACTTGCTATTATTAGGATCTTGACTTACTTCAATACTAGCTATTATAATAAATAATTGGATTCATGGGTATGGTCCTATGGCACATGGGGGGCTAGCTAATAGCACCAACCGATTGCTAACAAGGCTGTGAAATCGCTATTGATAAGAGTAAAAGACATGATAAAGAATTCCTACAAAGAGTACTAGAATCGAAACTGAGAAAGCAAATCCAACTGTTGGTAACAAGGCTATAGGCTCTAAACTGGGAACCGACCTCGAAACCAGGGGCAAGCAACTGGGCTACTGGGCTTTGACTCTTAGGCTACTGGTCCGGATCTCTGCTTTCAACCGACCTCTCCTTACTCTAAGTCTATAGCTACATACTGAAATTCTATGACTACTGATTCGGATCCCCATCCCTATTTGTTAGATTAAGTAGACCTACACTAGCTCTAAACCTAACATTGCTTACCTGTATTCTATATCTATTGTTTCGATATTCCTTTCCTGGCTTCCAATCTTGATATCCCTGCCTCTCAGGCTTATCTTTCACTCTGTCCTGCCTTCTTATTTCACTTGTTTTAAACCTAGCGCTACTGTCTCTAGTTCTCCAACTCATGAACCTTTACACTCATTGCATTCCTAAACTTCTTACTTGACTTCTATGCATTCCTAAACTTATTACTTCACTTCTATAATTACTGATCGGGGTCCTTTACTTCAGCTGTTAGTATGCCTTATGGAACTTGAACCCAGTCTTGACTGCCTGTTAGCCCGCCCCCTGTCCCCCTACGAGATTAGAATGAAATTACTCAATAACAGACTGACCTTTGACCTTACGCGCCTCAACTATATTATTTAGATCCTATTTGATTTACTTGTTTTCATCCTTTAGCATTGTGGGCGACCTTCGATTGAATACCTAGCTGCTAGCTTTGAAACCCCTATCTCATTATTACTATCATTAGACTATTGGTCTGCCCTACTGATGAGTTTTGTTCTGACTTCTGTTAGGGATGTTATTTGACTTAACGATAACCAATGGGGCAATGCAACAGGGATGTGACTTAACGATAACTCATAGGGATGTTATTTGTACGCCGCAACTGATCTACAATAAATAGAAAAGAACTATGGTTTTTTATACAGTATAGCTAAGCAAACTACTAGCAAATCCTCTATAAGAAAACACATGAAAACATACATCACATGAGAAATATAAGAACACGGAATCATGACATTAATATAAGTCAAGGGAATACGGAAAGCAAGACTCAAAGACAGGGCCAAGCTACGGCGTGTAGTAAGAGGAAGAATAAGTCAAACAACCACATATATGTGAATTAATGTTTGCATTATGAGAAGTTAACTGAATGAGAATACTAATCTGAAAAGAAAGAATCAAAAGCAAAGAGAGGTGGACTAAAACAATGGAATAGGAAACAAACTCAGTAGAAGCAATCAAACTATGATTTCTAAGGAGAAAGCCCCAGAGCACAATTAGAACTTGAATCTTGGCCAAGCAATGGCTAACGACATTGGTACGACAGAGTGAGATAAAGCAACGGGGGTACTAAAAGAAGAAAAGAATGTTAACTTACTAATGGAAAGAATAGAACTGCAGCTGATGAGACTGTAGCTAATGACCCCAAACCTTACTTATTTGTAACTAAGCCTTACTTTACTGGGCACCGACCTACACTTGTTCTTAACATAACTCTCTTCAACGCCTATGCCTATGGTTTTGTTTGAGCCAACACTCATTTATCTACACCTACCGCTCCTAACTCTAATCCTTGTAGTTGTTCTTTGAATTCCCATGTTAGAGTTAGAGCCATATTAGTCTTTTGAGCCTTATTACTATACAGAGTCTCCTTGCTTCGTTCCTGATATCTATTAATTCCATACAAGATATAATAACTTTCAATACTCTTTCAATACTCTTAAGATAATATAGAATAATGTTTTAACAAGCAAATTACTCCTAACTCCTATAACTCCTATAAGAATCACAACTACCGACTATAAGAATAACCACTAAAACTCCTAATCGCTACTTTGGCATGAGAACAAACAAGATGAAGTTGCTTGGTAGCTCGAAAGACTAAGTGAAAGAAAGCTGTTAGGTCAGAGCCAGCAATAGCGGGTAAGGAAGCGAGGGAACAGCGCAAACACAAGAATAGAAAGATGTACCAGCAAGAGGATCAGTATTAATAGGGTTGTTTTCGATGATGAAATAGAAATGCAAGGGGTCCTATGTTCTAGAAGGACCCTCAGACCAGATAAAACAGCCATTTGGATTTAGTAGAAAATGAACGATCACGTCGGAGCGGTACTATAAATAGTGACTCTGATCTTGCTCCCGTAACTGCTGTTCCAGTGCATTAGGTTAGCGAGAAAGAGAACTAGGGGTAGGTTGGCGAGAGGGAGGTCAATTCTTATAGGGAGTCAAATAAGATACTGTATCCACTCCTTGTAGACGAGTTTCATCTGTCTTACTTTCGAGAAACCATTGCAATTCGAACTTTGAAGAAAGAGAGCACTAGGTGGGCGAGTACTCCATCATCTACTCTATATACAACTACATCATAAGGACATAGGCATATGCATCGAAATACCACTAGTTTGACATCAAAGAGCACGCATGGCTCCTTTCAACAACTTCCTCTTCCCCCACTACACGGTAAGACGATGGGATTGATTTACTAATATGTGTGCACTAAATTCATAAACAAATAACGGAACAAACAAGCAAGAGCGTAAGCAAGCAAGTGTACAAGTTAGGCACACTAAGGCACCCATTGGTGTTTCGGGTTGCCTAGCAGAGTGATTCTTGTCAGGAGTCAGCAGGGAGGTTACGATTCCATTCCATAAGTGAGTTTACTGTACTTCTATAGTAAGTAAGTTCAATTCAATTCAAACAAGTAAACAAGCAACTAACGCTTTTGTCACTAATAGATAAGCTGCAGTGAGATTACAGTTTTGGGACGCACCACAGGCAATAAGTGTACGAGTTAGTGTGAATGAAGTGAGTTAGGTACCTGTACCTCCATCCGTTTTGGATCATATAAATTGATAACAAATACTAGTTGTCGTTCAGAACAGGGGGTGGGTGTGAAAGAGCTCGCTAACGTTTCGGAGGTTGTTGACAAATGTTCTATCATATGCATCTCATATTCCATATTCCATTAGGGCTAGTGATCGTAACACAGGCCCCGACTTCTTAATGGTAGCAAGAGAAGTATCAAGTTGCTAGTCTAGCGAGACAAAGTAGCAAGTATCAAGACAAGAGAAGTCTCAGGTTGCTAGTCCGTCCAGCGAGACAAAGTAGCAAGTATCAAGTTTAGTTTCAATAAAGGGTGCCTCCGCTCTAAAAGAAAGCTCCGTTCTATTAATAAGGAGTGGAGTGACTTGCAGCTTCTATTAGTGGTGCAACAAAGAGAGAGATTCAATGACATGATTCACGGAGAGTCTTGTTCGGGTTCGAAAGAAGAGAGGTTCGGGTGCTTGACTTTCATCCTATGGAGAATCAGAGATGTTGCCGTTCCATTGTCTGTCTGTTGCTTGTGTTGTTGTAAAGAGAGGTTCGAGTGTTGAATACGAGTCATAGAGGGGCAGGATAACACTCCGTTTCTTCATTATAAGCTGGATCAAGTTGTCGTAAGTCAGCAGCAAGCGGGTCAAAGATTCAATGGAATTCTTCTATTCTCTGGGTCCTTTTCTTTCTTCATCGGCTAACAGAGTGATTGGAAGCTCCTGTCTTATAGCTCTTACGTTGAGTTCAAGTTTTCGTATCAGCGTCGGCTAACGGGAAAGTTTACGAGAATGGACTTTTTCTGATTGCCTGACTTAGAGAATTGCCTTATGAAGCGCTGGTCTGAAAGTTCCCTTCACAAGTAAGAGTATAGATGCGGGTCTGAGAGTTGAGTTATTGGCTTTAAGTATAAAATTTCCTTGTTTACAGTTTCATCGAGTAGAAAAGATGGCTTGAAACGCCTTAACCGAGAAAGACACCTTATATGCGCGTCAACTTCATCTTCCGATGTAGCAAGCTGGTTCGGTGTGTTGTCGACGAGAATGGTTCTGTTGTTCTTGGCTTTACCTTAGTTTCATCGTATACAGAAGAAAGAATGCGAATCAAAACTGCTGAAGCGCGGTGTGGTTCAAAGAATTAAGTGGAGTTTCTTTATCTTGCTTGTTGTGGAGAATGTCCTGTTTTCAGGAGATGGATTAGGTGAGGAATAAGGATTGGATGCGGTATCCGGATATGAGTACTTGAAGTCAGTATCGGTACACTCCTATCGGTACATTTGTAGAGTAGAAGAACAAGGGCGAGGTTATATGGAAGCTGCTAGTAATCAAACGGAGAGGTAGCTGAACCCGGAACAAGAGAATAGATCTTCTACTGGATTAATAGAATCGGGGCGGGGCACGCAGCATCTTAAACCAGATCAGAAGCAAGGTAATCTATCGCTTTTAGCTAGGCCCCGTAAGGAGGTGGAGAAGATAGAACTTATTGACTTTGAAGCCGGTCCTTGAACTTAAGAATACTTGTTATAGAAGCAGGAGCAGTAGAATCAACCATATCGGAACCCTACGCAAGAAAACAAGAACACACACGAAAAGACTAATCCAAGAGGAAAACAAAAAGAACATATCTTTGAGTTCACCCGGAACAAGATCATTAGCTAGATCAGGAGTAGTCTCTTCCTTAGTTGTCAGTTCAATTTCCATTCATGAGTTTGTCGGCCCAACAAGAACAAGTCCCGTTTGAGGCGATAGGGAGTTTGGTGGAAGGTAAGCAGAAGATTCCATATCTTTATCTTTACTAAAATCTATACTTGGTGCTCAATAATCAGAGGCTAAAGGAAGCGGATCTTCAAGTTCCCTGTCTCCAAGATAAGGTACTGGCTTTGTTACGGGAAGTAAAGGAAAGGATAAGTAAAGATCGGGATCCGGCTTTGAAGCCCTAAGTGGTAGGTGTTCTCGTATCTATAATAAGATAACTTATTAAAGGCAGAGGACTAGGCAGGGGCATAGACATAGAACTAGGCATAGAACTAGGTAGGGGCATAGGCATAGGACTAGGCATAGGCTGGCATAGGTGAAAGTATTCGAAATAAGGGTTCTTCAGCACAAGTCAGCATAAAGATATGGGGAAGGAACTTCGAGTTTAGGACAGAATCAAGTCAAGGGGGTCTCCAGAATCAGCTAATAAAGAAACCCAAAAGTGAAACACCCCAACTCTACTCTCATAGTTGATCCAACCTTACTTGCGCCTTCGCATTCAAAAGGTTAATAAGATACTATTGCCTGGTCTACTTAACCGTGTAGTCGGCCTTAACCTAAGCAGTCTAGATTCCTTCTCTTCCATCCTATCTCTTTGGTTACCGCTCTTTGGGTCTATATGTGTATCAGTCAAATTCTACTGAAACAACACTTTCTTCACCGGACAATACTGTAAACTCTCTTTCCTGATGCCGAGTCCACCTTTCATGCTTGGGGTTGGGGTTGGACCACTTAGGGCATAAAACCCAGTAGTCAAGACTTCCTTTATTCCAAGAACTCGCCTAACGCATAACAGTGAAAGCACACTAACACACAAGTAGAAGTAAGCATTAGCGAGCGCAACTCTATTCTTTGGACCATGACTTTTGGTTCAGGCTAAACACCCTTCTTTCTCGTCGAGAGGTGTGACTATGCTTTTAGTCCTTATGTTGCCCTTTTCCGGCTCTTATACCTTTACTCTACCTTTGTTATCTTAGCTAGCGTCGAGCTTACTTGATACTTCATTAGGTAGGCAACCATGACATGAAGCTTACTTTCTACTCTTCCTATTCCCTTAAGCGCTACTTAACTACTATCTTATTACCTTCATCCAGCTTTCTTTCCCGCTTCCTTGATTCTTTCCCGCTACGTGGGCATTTCAACAAGAAATATGAAGTTGTCAACAGGAACTCAACTTGGATTTCCGACAACAGCCGAACAATACTGGATTTATGAACCGACCTATACTTATTTGGCCGACCTGACCTAAACTTGAAGTTCAGAATGTAAGTTAATCCATGCAGCGTAATTCATGGAATTGAATCCATCAAGCGGCGAGTAAACCAGGAAAGGATTTGAGTGCTGAATAGGGCTTCTTTCCTAGTATAAGGCGTCATTCAGGTAATTCAGGTCGTTTAATCCATGGTAAACTAAGAGAATGGCAAATCCCGGAGTCCTTGAGTTCGCTAAGAGAAGAGGTTGGCGCAAAGAGAAGAGGTGTTGTCTCAAGAAATATTAGAAGTTGGGCAGCAGTAAGGCATTGTATAGGATCTGAAACCTGATCTTAAGCTGTAGAATCATCATAATAAGGAAAGTGTCTGTCTACTCGAGAATCAACAGTGCGCTAACGGGAAGAGATAGGATGAAATTCCTCAACAGGAAGGTGAGAAACAGAGTAATGAGCTAGGTATTATAGAAGAAGGTAATAAGATAGCACATAAGGGGAATGCAACTATCAAGTATGAATGCACCTCGGAAGCAAGAAACCTAATCCGATCCTGTTCAGGGGTGTTATCAACCATGACTATACTCGGGAAGGCTGAATCACCTCTATTTCGAGTACTTTAACCCATGTTCAACTCATCTTTTGGAAAATAGATACATCATTGAAACTCTGCTACTGGCCCATGATAATGATTTGAGCCTAATAACAGTGATCTCTTGCTAAGTGCACAAATGGCTAGGGAAATTCTTTTCAGCAAGCAAGGTAACAAGAGAAGGTGCGAGCGGAGTAAGGTCACTACTTAATTATGGTTGTTTACTTATATTCTTTTGTTACTTGTTACACTGGCCTAAACTCAAATAAAGAAGAAGCTTTAGGCATAGGCGAAACAATAAAAGTAAGTGTTAGCGAGTTGATCTGGAATCTTTCTTTCTTGCGGTTCGGTTCGAGCACAGAGCTCCGTTAGCGCCAAAAGAGAGTAATAAGTTGACTCTCCTCTGACATGAATTCTATACAAAGCTTGCTTGCTTGCTTTTTCTTATCTGGATTCCATTCCACAATTCCTATTAGCGCATAAGTGATAGAGAAATTCATGAGTTGGGCGTTAGAAACTGACAATGGAAATGAATGTTGGCAATGATCTGTTACATCCCTATTAGCAACGCTAGAGTTATAAGAGATCCAATCTTATCTGGGCGTTAGAGAAGAGCTCGACACTGATTGAATTCCTGCTTGCAAGAGTGTACAAAGAATCCGGACTGTTTATGAGTGTCCATATGTGACCGGACTGTTTATGAGTGTCCATACGTGATTGATTAGTCATAAGAAGAGAAAAGAGCAGCAAAAGGAGAAGTAAAGAGCGGCAAAGAAGGGCTTTGGAGAGTCCGGCAAAGAAAACGAAAGGAATTCCAGTATGAACAAGTGGTACACGAATCTCATTCATTTGTTGCGGATGCGTAGGTTATTGGCTTGAAAATGCGCCCACTTTTGAGTAAACGATCCGATGTTGTTCGCCTCTGACTCATGATGCAGTGTGGATCGATCTGTATGGTTTGATATTGGGACTCGGTAACTTGGCTATAAACCAAGAGACTCCCAACTAGCTTACGAGAAAAGGTGGGATTCCTCTATCTCCGCCTCCAGGAGCGCCTTCTTGTCTTTCGAGTGCAAATGAGTAGAAAGATGGATTTGTTAGCTCTTTAGAGGCTCCACAATAAATAGAAATAGTAGCACTCCCTTGTGAGGCATTTCTGAATGAGACTTATTTCATCTTTTTATATCCAAGTGAATAAATCCAACCATAAAACCTTTCTCCAACAAAGGCTGGCAAGCACTTTCACAATGGATATGATTATTTTGGCACAAAGCTTATTAGAGTATTCTTCCAAAGCATGTTCTATAAAGCATGTTCCTTCTATAAAGCATGGATAGCCGGAAACTAGCAATATTACAAGAGAAAAAAGCCACTCTATCTGAATCGAAGGTGCTTGCAACTTCACTTACGAGGGACAAACAAACTTGATGGTATCTTGTGTCAATGGTTGCTGGATGGCCCAGTTAAAGCTCTCCGCAATCAGAATATCCGGCATTCTTTCTATCAGCCTCCGATAATGGGCATTGAGCTTGAGAAAATGTGGATAACCTGCCTATAAAGAAAGGTGCTGCAAGCCTTAGAAACGAAAGAAATTGATACCATCGATATAGTCTTCGATTCAACTCGAAAGAAAGTCGAACCTAGAAAAACGAGAGAGATATTTGCTAATCAGGCTCCCCTCCAGGGGTCTCGGGATAGCATAGCAAGTGAAAAAGCTGGGAAAAAGCCCATTTTGGATGAGGACGTGTGTGGTCGCTGAAAGCCACTACTATTCCTGAAGTAACGGAGTTCTGAGAACAAGAGGGATGTGGTGACTAGCCAAGTGGAATATGTCAGGCACTCTCCCAGTTAATTGATTAGAGCAGGTTGGAAAAGCGTTACTTAATTGTTTGAAAACTAGATACATTCTAGGCTCTTACGTGAAGATCACTTACCAGCTCTCTATTTACTTGACTCTAATAGCCATAACTATTATAGCCTTACTGGCGGAGTTAGGTTCTCTGATGAGTCTTACCTTCTTCCGGTTGCTGCCGAAGTATATGCTCCGCTTTGGTTAATATCCTTGTGCTATAGCTATCTTTGCTTACAATTTGACCGATATAAAAGGCGCTTCATTAATCTATCCCTACCTAAACTAGCTGTTTAGCATCTTCAAGCTTGGGAAAGAGTGCTCAGAGTATAGCGGCTATGTGCTGCCTATGTTGACTTGGAGGTCCTAAGCACGTATCTATCTCTCTTCCTCTCTTCGCTTTGGACTTAATAGATTGAAACCCGTTTTTGGAGTGAAAAATGCCTTTGCTTTGTTTTACCCCTGTCTTTCTTTCTTATTAAGAGTTTCGTTATTTCTTTCTTCCCTATATATATAAGAGTTTAGTTATTTGTTTCTGATTTTTCTTTCTTATATATATAAGAGTTTCTTTCTTTCTGATTTTGCACTTCACTTCTTATTTGTGTTTGTGTTAGTTTTTCTAAAAACCTTTGCCGAGGAGCTCATATAGCCCCAAACATAAGTCTAAAGGAGATCGATAGGGTCCACGGCTCGCTCTTTAGAGAGGAAACACTAAATGGGAGCCGATGGCATTACATTGACATGATTTACAAACGGAGCTGGAACTCGAGGTAGAGGAAAAGGGGGGCAAGGAGGATGACTTTCTTATATATTTTCGAATTCGAGATGAGGGATGAGCGAGACGCTTGTGCCAATAACACATTGGATGGGAGCCTTCTCTTCTCTGGCTAAAGGTTTTGCCGCGGGAACTCGCACAGAGGCCTTAAACTAATCAACATCATCCTTATTCGGGCCTCCATGTAGAAATCAACCTCGTACGCTGATCCTTCACCCCCCAATTCGATGGGAAAAAGGAAATGGAAAGTGTCTTACAGAACAGAGAAACGGAGAATTTCTTCTTTGTTAATAGATGGAACACTAATAGAGGTTTTTTGATCTAACATGTGTTATACCCAAACCGGATCCATCACCTAGAACGATCTCATCAGGCCCTTTCATACTCATAGTTCAGAGAGAGATTGCTTAAGTCACTGGTAACACTCTTAGAGGCAGCCGAGTCAACAAGCCATCCTTTATTGATGGGGGGAGAGGACGACGCACAGTTGGCTACAGGATCCTTAGTTTGGTGGTGCGCGAGGACATTTTCCGGCGGTGTGGCCGGCTCTTCCAGGTCATTAGTTTTAGTTGTTAGTTTACACACTCTTTTTTCACCTTGGGCTTTCTGTCCATTTCGGTTATTGCTCTATTTGTTTGCTTGATTGTTATTGCTGAGCGAGTGTAATTGGCTGTTGCTATGGATACATCACTACCAGCTTCTTTTCTTATAAGAGACCCCTCATATGCCACCAGCTTCTTACCCCTCATATGCCACCAGCTTCTCATGCAACTCCTCAAAGGTTATGGGATTTTCTCGTGCACGAACCAGCAATCTCCTTTCACTCTTACCATTCTTAGCATTCATAATGATATCGTCCTCAGCCAATGGTGCATCAATGATGGCTAACTCATCTTAGATAGTATTTCTCTGTTGTGCAAGTCTTTTGCCACAGGTTTCGAGTCATGGCGAGTGAGGGTGAGCCGCTCTTTCTGATTCATAACTCTTGAGCGAGATCTATTTGCATAAAGTTTGCCAAGCTTCGTCTAGGCTTCATGAGATGTTTTTTCAGATGCTATAAGAGGCATGCCCTATTCTGAGACTGATGCAATGATAGCATGCAGCAACAACGGATCCTGTCGAACCCAATAGGTGTAGGATTTGGTGAGACCGAGTGATTAAAGGGCACCCATCCTGAACAACGGTCTTTCGAAGGGCATGGCACAGAGCCATCAACAAAGCCCATCAGGTCATAACCAAGAAAAGCTGCGAGTGGAACTGAGAACGCCATGATGGAAAATTCATGGGCTTGAGTTTTGTTTCAGAGGTAACTGGGCAGCGGCATTGATCGAAATAAGGGCGCTGCTCGAAGCGAGTCAAGTATATGTATAGACAACCACGTGAGCGGCAGTTGAGTGTTATTGGATGCCATGGGGGGTGCTTTTCTCTCTTGCTCGTTGGAGCGTGATTGCTCCGTTACCATGTTCTACAATCATGTGCTCCAAATTCCGCTATCATAGGCCTAATATTCTAGTGTTGCATCTATCGCCTCTGGGCTTTCTTTTCTATTTCTTTCACAATGAAAACGTCGTGCAGATGCTCAGGTGCCTACGGCTGGCTGGTCAAATAACAGGGAATCAGATTATACAAAAGAGAAACTCCAATGCAAGAGACAGAAGAGAGATAATGGGTTTCTATGAATTGGCCTGTCCTACGAATAGGCGCTGTCCAGAGTTCCACTTTCGGCTTGGATGGAATTGCTTAAGGAAAGGCTACTTATTTCTTCCCTTCCTATTTCATTGGAGTGCCTACTCTTGCTCGAAATTATGAGAAAACTCCCACCTTGAAGAGAGCTAAATGAAAACCAACAATAGGACTGAATGAAAGCGCCATCACCCAAGGACGGAACCTTTCCTATACCAGTACTTAAGCAAGAGACTCTTATAAGTCCAATACTGATCAACGAATAGAATGATTTTGCCGTATCGGGGGAAGCGCTGATTCAAAAGACTGATCTTTCTGACTCATTTTCTGACATTGCCTTCTCTTTCTGACATGAGACTTCTCTTTCTTTCAAAGGGTAACTAGCCTAAGAGTCACTTCCGAAGCGCAACGTACGGGACGAAATCCGGCATTGCTAGCTCTGAATGAAATAGATCCAATCCACTATGAAGGCAATGGGTCTGGTCTGAGAAAAGATAGGGCCACGCCCCTACTGCCTATAGAATGATTGCCATTAAACACACTATATATATGGATAAAGGATGGAATTGAATGAAAGAAACTCCGACTGCCTATATTCAATTGATATTCTACTTTGATGGATGGAATTGATAGAGAAAGAAAGCACCGTAAAGATCTCGAACGGTTGAGGCGCTTTTTCTTATCCTATGATTCCCGAATCCATTTAATTGCCTGTGGTTAGGTATATTTTGGAATGCGACACCAGATTGACAAAATGGGGGAAGTTAACTAACGGTGAGTTCGGGCTGGCCCACCGCAAAGTATGCATTCTCATTTGCCTTTTTCTTATCATCAATTCATGTATGTACGCTTTGGTTGAATTAGTGAAAATACTCATCCAAAAGTAGATCCCTATATAGGGTGGAATTAGTTAAGTACTCATAATTAATACCCTCATAAAATAGAATAATCAAAGTGGAAGTGAAATAAGAAAGTGGAAGTGAGGAGAAGAATAATAGAAAACAGAAAAGAACTTCCTTCGCGAGGAGCCTTTGAATCGATGCACCGAAGAAAGGAAAGATCGAGATGCCCTTTTATCAACATCACGGAATCGTCGAGAATGATGAATTGGCTATTTGAAAATAGGAAGAAAACCACAGCATGTAAGGTTTCGGTCCATCTTACCATATAAGGAAAAGCCCCAGATACTTGATCTGATTCCCACTACTATTTATTAGCTTAAGTCACCAGACCTATCAGACAGGGATAAGAATTCTGGTCCTGTCCTCTGGGGGAATAACTTCTGAGACCTTAGAGCAAGTGTAAAGACCAATCCAGCAGCAAAGCAAAATAGCTGCCCCGTTGTCTTACCCGCCAAAAGGAAAAGCAGACAGACCCATTCGATGCAATCCATGGTAGTTGTGCCTTAGCGAGTTCCGCAAGCCGTGTAGCGTTAACATAAATAGGGTGCTAATGGGAGTTCGAACAAGTAAGTGCTAACGCGAGTCTTATATAACAGGAAAGTCAAGCATTTCCTTCCATTCCGCTTCTCCTCCCCAGGAAAGACTGGCCCGGATCGTCTGCCGGCTCGGACACCAGACCGCTCGTGCCCGCCCATTCTCTCTCGCCCTTAATGGAATGGCTCTCTTAGTTACGCTGCGCCCTGATAGGAAAGAGTCACTCAGTGAATCGGTAGTCCGTCCCAAGATGCTTTCCCGAGGCTTCACTATTCATCGATATTGAATCATTTTCACTCTACAAGCGAGTAGAATTGAAGATAATCATATAAAGAAAGCTATTCATAGAAAAAAGTCACTAAACACTGTTAACTTCAAAAACTCACTACAGCACATGTTAACACTAGGGATTATAGAACTATACCACACTTTGAACTACAGCGAGCGTAAGGAGCAAGCCAAGTTCAAGGAATAGCAGCTTAGCGCTGAACTCAGTCAATAATCAAGGTTAAGGGCAAAGAGTATACTGATTTTGCTAACTCGGCTAAGATCATGGGAAAACCCTCATCTAAACTAAGAAACTGTCCTTAGAATGAATTGACCCCTAACCATCTTTGCAGGTTCACTTGATGGTTTGTGTGTTAGTGAGCTAAGCTCTTCCTTAATACTTGACTAAGAACCTTGACCTTCCTGTAGTGGTGCACTCAATTCAACAAGCAAGTTAAGTGGTAGAGAACAATCAGAGAAGCAAGGCAAGAAAAGAGCACTTTTGTCAGCGGATCCAGCTGCCTAAATTATGTCTTTAGATTGATAGTTGCTTGTCGACCGGTTAGATTGAGAGTTGCTAGTATAGTATACGCTTGGCTCTTTGCTGTGGCTTGTCCTTGGCTCTTAGCTTTTGTTGCTTTTATTTTGTAGTAGTCGCTTGTTCCCTGACTTTCGCCGTGGAGAGACCTTTGACTTGACTTGATACTTGATACTTTACTGAGAGCAGTAGGGCTAGGGCGATACGGGCCAGTAACCCTTTCATTGACACAACGCTAAGGCACAAAGGAACAATAAGCTACAAAATAGCTTCAAATGCAGAGCTAGGGGCAGACTTAGATAGGTCGGGGCAGAAGATGTTTTAACAGAGAAGTCAACTAGTGAGTTACTTCACACTGGAAAAGAGGTAGGACACTGGAAGAGAGGTTGTATAGACTCATGAGTTAGTATAGGCTATAGGAATAATAAGAGAACGGAGTTTTTGTAAGTACTATATGAGTCAGATACCTATTTGTTAGTATAAAGAAGTCAGATACCTATTTTTTAGTAGAATCCATAGAAGCTTTCAGAATTGCACTCTCAACAAAGAAGTACGCCGCTGAAGACAGAGGCGAGGCAAGATAGCACGGATTTCTCCGGAAATTGAAGTTGACCTTGAAGTTGACCCGGGCTTGACTGGTGAATTCGCTGTGGTGCTCGAATCGAATCATTCTTTGTGGACTGGACTCGGCACCTTTTAGTTGACTCGGCACGTAAGGGAGTTGTTGACTCAATAAGTTTACCGCCGCTACTACGGAAGGGAAGGTATAACTTGTAGGTAACTACACTGATTGTCTATCCTCTTGCCCCAACTCTACTACTAGGAGCTACATAACCAACACCTGACTTTCTCACTGGCAATTCACTTCCCGCAGACCTTGATGGCAGGTATATAAGTGGCACGGGACTCATAACAACTGCTACTAAACAAGCCGACAAGCAGACTCCTGCGGTAGAAAGGAAGTTAATGAAGTCAGCAGCAAGGTATTGTATGTAATATTAATGATATACGTAACTCGCTAACTCTCAAACTCTCATATCACTAAATTCTATTGCTTGTGCCGTTGCTTCCGCTTGTTCACTTGTTTGTTGACTTTTCGTCTATCGTGGGCAAACTCACAGTTTACTTGTTTCCATTGTTTGTTCCACTCAAATCATATCTGTTGCAACCAGGAAGAAGAGTCTCTCGTAGTTAAGCTTTCAGGTACAGGTTCTTTGTCAAGTATTAAGTAAGGGTATAGCTTTGAAGTGGTAAGTCCTTCATACAAGTTTTCCAGTTCCAGTTATAGTTCCAGTTATCGTTCTAGGATCTTAAAGCGGAAGCAGGTGAGTAAGCTGCCCTGAAGTTAATGGCGAGAGTAATAGGTCAGTTAAGTATAATCAGAATCATCATCAAGGGAACCAGCAAGCTAAGCGGGAATAGAAGCAGTGGGAAAGAAGCAAGTTGAGTCTCCTATAGAAGCAGGTAAAGGTAATTACAGAATCCAAGGTGTGGTGGGTAGTGGTGAATAAAAGGTGTTGCCGTTCAATAGTCAGCAGCAAGCGCTAAGTCGTCTTCAAGTGCAGTTCTGGGTTCTAAGTGCTGAGTGTCAATTCCTCACCTAAGATATATGAGTATGCGTTAAATGAATGATTTGTTGCGCGAGGCTTACTGTCTCTCTTTACTAAAAGAGTGTCAATTCCTTCTGATGCTAATGCAGTTATTGTTTCATCTTATACAGAAGCCAAAGAGAATCTATTCGACTCGAATGGCCTACCCAACCTTCACGTTAAGGGTTGTGGTCGACCAGAGAGAGCGAGTGTCGGTGAATAAGTCAGCAGCAAGTGACGAGCGGTTCATAAAGTGTAGAGTACTAAAGTGGACAGTGGAAGTGTTGTCGACGAGAGGGAAAAGGGATGCAGTGTATTTACATAAATCTAGTTTACTTTACGGAATTGTTCTATGCCGATATTCTGACTTCAATTGTCGGTATGCCTCTATTCGTGATTAAAGTAAGTAAGCAAGCAACGGGTAGATCAAATCCAATCCTATAGCTATCCCCTAGAATATAGAAAGTAGTCAGCTGTTAGGTGTAGCGCTTATTTAATATGCAACTTCAACACGAAAATGGAAATAGTGAGTTGATAGAACACTCGAAATAACTAGAACTTGATGAAGAAGTATTTTGAGCTAGAGAGCGGGACAATCAATCTGGCCAGCCATAAGAGTCGTTTAAGTCAGGGGAAACTCATGGAATGTGGAATCGACTTAAAGGAGTCCTACAGGTTTCTTGGCGTTGCTACTCTTTGCTCCCGACAGGATTAGGTGCCCCCACGATTATTCCCTTGCTTCCAGTATCATGGATTATTCGGCTGCTGCTTGCTCACCACGGAGATTCTTCTCTTTGATGCTTTCTATGCTTATCAAGGAAAGGACTTGCTCTGCTGACTCTGGCTATGTAACTGAATAATGGAAAACCCGAGTCCTTGCGGATTGGCGCTTTCCTTCTTCTGCCTGCCAGTAATGGTGCGGGGTCGGGGGAACCGTGCCATGAACTGCGTTCAGAGTCGACAACAATTCATCAGCTTCCGTCTGGTCATCCACATTACTATAAGGGGAAAGCGAGCCCCTAATTCTATAAGAAAGAGAGTGTCGTGTCTCACGGTCCCTGTGCTAGTAGAAAGAAAACAGGAAAGAAAGAAAGAGCATCATGCATTCTTTATTGGAGAAAGGGAAGCCCTGGGACGCGGGAACATCCTTTTCAAGCCTGCTAGTTGGGGGTTTGTAACATTAGCTACGTTGAACAGAGGTCTTACCATGATAATGGCCTTATTGCCCTAATTTGATAGCCCAACGGAACAAGTAACAGCGAAGGGAATCTCCTATTGATCTCGAACTGGAACAAGACTTCCGAAACCTGCAGAAGATCCATCTTAGGAAGAGAATTGATGTACACATGGAGAAGAAGCAAAAGAAGATGCATAACAAGCAAAGTCGCAAAGAAAGTAGAGTTCAGGTAAGAAGAAACTCCTCCTGCAGCGCGTTGGTACGATTGAGAATGTCCTGATTGACAGCTTTTCGGTCAATGGGTGAAGTTACCTTGCTGCATCAACAGTTCTATATGATCTCTAAAGAAAGAACAATGATTTTGTCTGCGCTCACAAGTGTAGTTTCCGTTTCAGAAGAAATTACTGGATTTGAAGCATCAGCAGGGGGTGAGCTCGGTGTTGGGTCAATGTACAGTAAACTACCAGCTTTTAGAGTAGTAGGGTAAACAAACAGCTTTGCTTCTAACAAGGCGAGATAAGATATTGCATAAGAGGAAGGATCATCTGCTTTAGTAGGAGCTGGATAAGAGGTAAGATCGGGAGTTTGAGCTCCAAAAAACAGGAATTGTAATAAGTATTCGGAGTTTCAGATCCAGTATTGTTTGGTCATTAGTAGTTACTAGTCTGCAGTCGGGACCTGTCCCATCTTCTGAATTAATTGATTCTGACCAGAACCCTGCTCCTGCCGATGCTTATTCTCGCACTGGCTGCTTGAACACCTTCTTTTGAGTCGCGGTAAACTCAGTGAACGGAAAATTCCCTATCAAGCAATAAATCACCTGAAAACCACCTATGATCCATTTCATACCAAATATAGAGCTTATTCTTTAGGCTTTCAGCACCTTTACTTAATGATAGCTCGCTCGAACAAGTAGTAGATCCCCACAAGCCCTTTCTGAGTTGAGTTAACATAAATAAGGGAGTCCTCTTGTATATAAGGGGGGTAATAAGAAGAACTTAGCTGGCGATGAAAACAACACTACTTCCTTTACTACCCTTGATCAAACTTCACTGATTGTGTCGGTGCTTTTGTTGAAAGGAACCGTAGAAAGATAAGATAAAGAAGGTTGTATAGACCACCAAGGTAATGAACGAACTTGAAACCTTACTCCAAGCGCATTAGCTTCAGAGGTGGATCATGAAATCCTTAAATGAAATGATTCAAGCAACAGAATCATCAGCTAGATCATAAGTTGGGATCAGGAGATGGATTAGATGCAGTGCCAGTTAAGTCTACTCGAGCATAAGCGGGATCGGGTACATAAGCATAAGATGGATATGGATCATCAGCGGGATTAAGATATAAAGCTGGATCAGTATACTCAGCAGGAACAGTAGCATAAGCTGTTCGTTCGAAAGGGCAGGTCAACAGCAAGTGGTTCGTTCTGTTCGAGCTCAGGGTATCCTGAAAGAGAGTCAGGGCGGCACATTGTGGTCAAAGTCTTACGCACAGTCGCCTCGGGTCAGGTACCCTCCTTTTTCAAGGTTACTTTATCAACTTTCTAAATGCGCTAAGCCAAGAGAAATAGTCACAACATTCTCCACTCTGTTATTACTGCTAGCTCAACGCACCCTGAGAGTCACCCTTAGCAGCACAACGGAACAATAAGCTTGTTAGCTTGCTTGGACTCCACTCTACCACTTCATTCCCTTGGTTCTAGTTCACTTGTTTCCTCTGATGTTTGTTCCTAAGCTTGTTGAGTTGTCTGTTGAGTTGCGCTTACGTTAGCTCTTTCACTGGCGCCATTGCTTTATCTCAATAATGGAATCTACCTAGCATATGATGGAAAAGAGTAACAAAACTCACTGCATTACTTTCTTTCCTGACAAAACTCACTAGCACACCCCGAGAAATAAGCTTAAGCATTTATTCGTAACTAAACTAGTCTTCCGCTTCAGTAGCCCGAGTAGAGGCACCCGTGACTTATGGAATAAAGTAAACAAATGCAAATGGATTCCTTTAAGAACGACTTACTCTCTAGAACGGCTGACTTTCAAGAACAGCTCTTACTCTCAAGAAACGAATGGAGGCAAAACAGCATAGAGTGAAACCGGTGAACTCGCGCTAGCTGAAGAAGATAATGGAGGTGCTCCCATTTTCAGCTGTTGTTAGTTGGGCGAGTGCTCAGTAAACGTGAACAAAAGGAATCGAATTATTCTGTATAACCTAGGAATGGAAGATGGTGAACAAAAGGAAGAGAATGACTTCTTTGTAAACTCCACTCTTTTCTTTATATGTTGTAACTTGCTTGTTCTACCTTGATATGTTATTTGTGATACTTGCAACTTTGTCTCGCTGGACTTGCAACTTGATACTTGACTTCGAGCTTCGAGCTCCCTTCCCTAACGCGTTTCACTCCGTAAGCGCAACTACTTGTTTGTTCCTACTGAGAATCTTTCTTTCGTCGGTAACACTGGAACGTCACTTGCAGCTCCCGTTAGCGCAGAGGAAAACACTTCATTCACAGAACTTCCCGCTTCGCTTGCGACTTCCTTTCTACTTAACCGCTTCAGAAGCACGGACTTACTGGGCGAGATCATATAGACAAGCGCTTGATACTGTTCCTTGAGACTGAACCGAAGAATAGGCATTCTCTTCTACTTCTGGAACAATACTTTCTTCTTATCCGGACTCTGATCCTTCGCTTGAAACCGCATCTTCTTTGAGTTGACAAAACTCTGACTGCTTATTTGGATTAAGAGAAAAGTGGAACATAAAGAGACAACACTGCTTCACCAACGGAGGGGGCATTGAGGGAAGAAGCACAATCAACCCGCGTTCCAGTTTCATCCCATACAGAAAGAATAAGGATAAAGATCAGTGTCAGCATCAGGAGAAAAAGCAGTTCTAGTTTAGGTCGTGGCAGAATCAAGTATAGGCTTGTGCTTTGTTGCGAGGGCAGCTTTATAGATGCCTTTAGAGTGAGTAAGTTCAGTCTAGTAGGGGAATTATTGTTTCATCCCTAGTCTAAGTTCGAGCAGTAGGATCTCTCGAATCAAAATAAGAGAAAGGAGTTTCATATTGATATTAGTCAGATTCCAAAATAGATACTTTAGAACAAGGAATCCATTCATTCTGATTGCGCTAAGGGAAGGAAGGGAATGAGTCGAATCTGTTTGTATTAGAGAAATGTCCTGATAGGCCCGCTGACTTTAATTCAATAAGTGAGTAACTTGACACCTATGATTCTATTGTTCCCTATGATTATCCATCTCCGTATCCGGGTACAGCTTAAGAACCGCTACTTACTGCTGATTCTCTTTTCACTGCTGACTTTTTCGCAGACTCAACGTAAACTTATACGGAAACTAGAAAAGGAACTGGCCATTCGATTCTAGACTTTCAATTGGTAGTGTACTATCCTTTGGAACCTGGATCCATTATACCTAGGCGTGGGACAAGTGGAATATAGTACCTTTCAGGGTAACCAAAATGATGTAAGTTGCTTCAGTGGCTTCTGCTTCCTTGCCAATAGTATAATATTCGAATCTAATAATTCTTAGTGTAACCGGACTCGGGTTGTCCTTATTGCCCAACCCGCCAAGCTACTACGTAAGTTTAGCCTCAGTCTTGCCAACTCTTTCTCGCCAATCCATATGGGCTCTGAGACTCTTCCATTATAAGAGGCTATTCATGGATCCTATACTTATGCAATTGTAATTAAGGGTAGTGTGCATGATAAAAGAGATGAGCCTATAGCCTTGCCTTATACTTTACCTCCGCATTCGATTCGAGATCTTCTTCTTAATATGTATTGAATATGATGAAACTAAAACGAAAATCTCCACGCTAAAACTTAAGTAATATAAGTAAGCAACCAGAACTGCCCGAGAAGGAGCTACTGCAGGGCAATCTGCTGAACAAGCCAATCACTCTCCTTCACTTGAAGACCACCTTACCTTGTTGCTGACTTTTACACATCATCTGATCTTGTCTCCTTTCCTTCTCTTTCTCCAGCCAGTATCTTCTCAGGTTCCATATCTAGGGGTGCAGTTAGAGAATCCGCAGTGCGAGGAGTTCTCGAAATGATCAATTAATGGGTTTCCCTGTTTGACTTGACTCAACTAAGGTAGATCACCATAAGATGCACGATCAGAAGCAATCGATTCGTATAGTTAGTTACGGTACAAAATCAACAAGATAATCTTAAGTGAGAGTTAGGTCTAGGTTCGGTCGGTGCGAGTGGAATCAAGGTTCCGCGTAGTGAAAAGTATAGAGAAGAGAAAAGAAGCACTAGAAAGGGAGTCAGCAGCAAAAGTCTTCTAAGCGCTGTCGACATTCTCTTTGAAAGTTATGAGTTAGTTGTGCTAAAGGGAAGGGAGTGTCTTTTCTTGTTGTTTAAAGTAAGAGACCAACTCATGTGTGCAGTAAGTCAGAATGAAACTCACTTGTCCAAGAACGAAACTAGTTAGTAGTAAGCCTTAAGTCAGTGTCCTGCTGTGTTCGGCTACTAAGTCTACTAGTTCTGTGTGAAGCTTGACGTCAAGAATGGAGCTACCCACCACATATGTCATATCGTATAGAATGGAGCTACCCACCACATATGTCATATCGTTACAACACCTCACTGCTTGTTCTGGCTTTTGCCCCTGAAAACTCCCGTTAGTACTTAGTCTGGCACTGTTAGTTACTAGTTTGTTCCGTTGCATGTTCCCCGCTCTTGCTTTTTCATCTTCTTCCGTTGGCTTACTACTTACAACTATATACTTACTACTTACAACTATATGTATATATATTAGGATGGAGCACTATCTTCGCAAAGGGCAATTTCGGATTCAATCAAGCATGAAAGCCGGCAATTTCGGATTCAATCAAGCATGAAAGCCCCAGTCTTTGTCCCCCAAAAACCAAGTCAATCCTTTTTCTAGGTACGGCTCGGTTTCAATCTCTTGCTTGCTTTTGTGCCAGGTCCCCGGAAAGGAAATATATGCCTTCAAAGA
The DNA here is from genome assembly GCF_036884655.1 of Musa acuminata AAA Group. Lineage (NCBI taxonomy): Eukaryota > Viridiplantae > Streptophyta > Magnoliopsida > Zingiberales > Musaceae > Musa > Musa acuminata. The sequence continues at coordinate 29,380 of NW_027020453.1, forward strand.
ATCAAAAAACAAAGGGTCAAAAGGCTATTCAGGAAAGTGTTATTCGTCATCAACAGGAAAGGCCTTCGCCTACGTAACAAAGAGAAATTGATTCGTCCTACTTCTACTGCCTGCCTGTAAGAGTGCTTTCTTACCTCTCCTTTTGGTAAGATCTTTCTCTTCTTAAAGCGAAAAGGATCTATTCTTTGGTATCAGGCAACACTTCTTTATTATACCGTTCGTTCCCGTATACTAGTGGTGCACTCACTCACTTTCGAGTTAGCTTGAGCCTACCTTCGCACACCTACGTGACTCTTTAGTGGGTTCGGTTTTTCTTCTTTGATTTGATTTTCCTCTTCCTCCTCTGCTTAGGCCTTATTAGCTATAATGGAGTTTTTACTGAAGTAGTACCTCCACGAGTGCTTGCTTTAACAGGACTTCAATAGGTTAGCATCTATGCTTCCGCCTAAATCAGGAACGCATAGAGAATCACTCAACATAGAGGGCCGATCCGCTCCCAAGAGTCTCAGTAGCTCTGGACCGCTCATTGGTACTGAGCCTTTGGCACAGCAGCACGTTACATTTTGAACCCTTTACCAGAATGCTTGAAAAGGCTAGTAATCCATATTCGTCCTGGACTGCATTCTTTCTTCCGATACTACTTGGTTTATCGCTTCCCTTCGCTTTATGAAAAACCAGCTCTATTCCGTAGCTCATTACAGGTTTACGTTCCTTATTTCCAGTATAGGATTACGGCCGCAGTACATTCCCGCAGCACAGTAAAGTAACGGCGCCTCTATATTCCTTGGGGGTGCTGACTGAAGCGAAGGAGATTGTTTTAGCTTCATCTTGGTGGCGAAAGTCTGATTTAGGGAAGAGGTAGTGAGTCCGATAGACCTGAATGGTTGAGTTGGAGTTACGAGAGGCAGGCGTAGATAAAGGAGTTGCGCGGGCTAAACCAGAGGGGCAGACTAACTAGCGTCTATAAAAAACACTTTAAGACATGGGTGGAAGGCACACTTTCTCTGTTTCACTCCGCTTTGATCCTCTACTATTAGGAGTCAATTCTATTCCTGTATGCCTAGCTGGAATTCCATATTGAACTTATTGTTGAGCTTAGACTTGTTCCTAAGAGCCTTGCTTTCAACCTTCTAGTAACTAGGAGCAAAGAGGAAACAACAGATAAAAAGAAAGAAACTAAGCTGACAAGAACCGAACCGGGGAATACAAGGATGGAACAGTCCACTCTAAGGCTAAAGACAGGGTTTTGGTACGGGGTCCAATCCATTAAGTCATAATTCCAATACAAATACAATAGATAGATAAGTCACTTACTATTATCATATATAAGAGAATAGAATCAGGTATTTATTGAGTCAGAATCAAAGGAAGAGATAAGGAATGCCAGACAAGGAAGTAGTACAATGAAAAAACCAAGTCAAAGAATCAATACAAACTCCGTAGGGAATCGAACTCAGCACTTGCTTAGGGAATCTCAGAACTGGGAAATCAATCAATGATAACAGGAATGATATCTCACATAGCTCCCCACTCTACAGGAATTGAGCTCATACCAACAGACAGATAAGACGACCAAGTTACCACTACAAACACATAGCTAGCAATAAACATGTTATAACTAAAGGAAACATGAATACATTCTAACTGGTTATAACAAACAGGAACGGCGCTGCCCCAAAAACAGGTTTTCGTTTCTTTGTTCAAGCTAAGGAGCCCTGGTCGAAGCGAGTTGGTGCGCTGCGCTCTTTCTGTAAACAGCAGCTCTCGCTCTTCACTTCCGCAGAAGCTAATCCCGAGGGTCTGTGGGAAATAGGCTTTTATTGTGGAATTCGGCCAGTAAGCATGATGAGTCAACAGTTCGGCACTACCCTTCTTTCTCTCCTTCCAAGTTCCTTTCGTCCCTCTCCTTTTCTTTCTGGATACCAAAGGGGTTCATATCAATGGGGCATAGCCAAGCACGATGACTATAAACAAAATCCAACTGCTTGTTCACACGCACTTAATTTCTTATCAGTCAGTCCTCATTCTAAACAACTACAGAACTCTGTTTAAATAGTGTGAGAGAAGCTTTTGTAAATAAAAGACTAGAAGGAAAGCAGCCCTGCCCTCGACAACTATTTGCTAAGCGCCCTTGGCCCAGGGTAAAAGAATGAATAGCTAAATCAAATAATAAGAAATCCCTGTAAGCCGTCTTCGTTGCCTTAAGACCTTTTTACGCCCTCTTCTTTTCCATCATCCCTTCTTGGCAAAGGAGTGAAACTGGAGTTGGTTTAGAGTAGTACAACTTGCAAAGATAGTGTATTGGAGGCGACTCTTTACTTACTTAATATGCCCTACCCTCTCCTTCCCTGGTGATTTAGACCACATCGACCTAGAATCCCAAGAATAATGTCCTCCTGCACAAATAATCCATGCTTTCTTTCGCATAGGACTCTCTTTCTTGAACGAACCTAGGGCACTCTCAACATGTTGACTTTCTCTCTGATTTATTTGCCTCCCGGAATGCTAGTATCAAAAAGACGATCACCGGAGAGAAAAAGAACTCTGTCTTCTTTACTAAAGGATGGACGTATTGATGTTGACAAGTAAGAGAATGAGCAGAGCTTTAGAAGCGATAGGTTTGGAGGAAGGGAATTCCACTCACCCGATAGGTTATGGGCGATGTTATTGAGCTCGACCGAAGGTATAGTATTAGGAATTCCGTTCGTAGGTAAGGTGGCAGTAAGGATGGAATTCCGCTCTACCTACAGGGCCCCTTTACAGTACTTTCTTTACAAAAGGGAATTTCTTCACTGGCAAGGTGACAGGATTCGAACCTATAGCCCTCAGTACCCAAAACAGATGCGCTGACCAGACTGCGCTACACCTCGTTTAAACCCCCCAGACATATAGCCTGATCGATTAAGATTTAGCACCCGGACTTTATCTTAGACTTCGACGCGCGAGATAGTAAGTGAGTCGCTTTCTTGCTCTCGCTTTGAACATGATCCTTTCCTATCTAGGTAGCCTGAGCACTAAGACAATCTCGATGAATCACAAAGATCAAAGAAAGGCCATACACTTAAGAAAAGAATATTTAGTACCTACCCGACTTACTCTTTAGAGTCTTTAAGAAATTCCCTTATTTATGAGAATGACTAAATAATGAGTGAAACCTCTGCTTTTTAGGATTGGAACCGATGCCGAACGTCGTGACCACTGAAGGACGAAGGCTGTAGGGGAAGCAGGAGGTAGAAGCCGCTCAAGCGCTTAGTCTTGGCAAGGCTTCAGACTATTAAGCTATTTCCGCGTAGTGGCAAAAGATTACGGAACGTATTACTTTTGAACTAAGTCTTGACCTCCGATCAAAGGCCCTCCACAATGGTAGGCGGGGACGGTGGGTACCATTCTTTTTGCTTCGCTAAGATGAGATGATGATTTGTAGGTCTGGGTGTATGTGTGCTCTTTCTCACTAAGCAGGTGAGGGCCCTGTCTGAGGCTCGTACTGGGCCGGAGCAACTTGTCGGTCATTGAAGATAGGATTCCCAGAATATTCCATCCGAAGCGGAGCCCGTTGCAGAGGATATATATAGGTAAAGTAGCTCGAAACTCCACGTTGCAGAGGATATATATAGTACAGTAGCTCTAAACTCCCGGTAGCGGAGGATATATATAGTACAGTAGCTCGAAACTCCCGTCTTTCTTATCACAGTCCCCCATTCTGAAACATTTATATAGGGTTCCGGCCCAGAGGGAAAAAACCGCATTGAACCTTATTAATGCAAAGAAAGAAAGCAGAGGCTCTATCCGGAGTTCCGTCTGCTCTACTCTAGCCTGATTTATGATGTTGGCCTTGAAGAAAGAGAAAGGTGCTTCAAGCGAACTTGATTAAGGCTTTCAACATTATGGAAAGAGTCATTCCTCGGGCAAAAGAAAGTACAGAGCAATTAGGCTACGGGAAGGTTAAACAACCAAAATGATCCACAATTCTTTCGGGAGGCTTATAGGTGATTTGCTTCAATTCAAGACAGTGATGGCTTAGAAGTAATGGGGGAGGCAGAGATTCAATTGCTTGCAGTGGACTATTTCCAAAGGTAAGGCAGAGATTCAATTGCAATGGACTATTTCCAAAGGTAAGAATAGTCATGGGTCCAAGATTGATGAACATACTTTATAGTCTTATTTATAACTCCTGAGGAGATGAAAGATGCGTTCAGTCTTTCAATGCTTACGACGGGAATAGAGGGAAATTATTTCATCATTGCAGGCATATTTTAGGACCTGATGGCACTACACTAGGTTTGAATTTCTTCAATACTGGAAAACTCCTTAAGCTGGTTGGTGAATAGATCTAAAATCTGTTCTTTACCCAAGTGTCAGAAGCTAAAAAACTTGCAGGACTATAGGCTTTCAGCACCTTATTGATTGTTCTTCCTTTACAATATTCTTATAAAAGTCATGACCATTAGCCTACTGAGATAAGGCAAGGTTCTTTATTCATTCACTGGTTCAGCCAAAAACGAACTGCATTCATAAAGAAAGAGGGTAGGTATGGTGTGGTGTCAAATGTATTCTTAGCTCATGAAAGCTCGTGCTCAACTTCCACAGAGATAAGGGGCATCCTAAACTACGTGAAAAAGTGGACTTACCTAGAGCGACAGGCGGGAGTCTTTTCTTGCCTAAAGGCTATCTATGCTCCTATCCGAAACTGGGATTGCCTGGCTCTTCAAACGGATTGAAATTGGAAGCAGCACTCTGGTAGTGGTCGAGTTAATATTTACTAGATTACTAGTATCGCCTTTAGTTATTTGGGAATCTGGGGCATAGAGTGGAAAAAGACCAACCAGACCACCTACTTCGCTATCCTAATTTCTCAATCAATATGTATTTCTCTATTGAATCTTATTAAAGGTAAAAGAGGCGTAAGCGAGGTCTAACCGCCTGTTAACCTTAGTCTGAGTAATGAATTAGAAGCCTTTCTATTGGAATGTGGCCCGAAAGCTCATCTTTTCATTTCACCATCTCTCTTACACGGATGATGTCTTACTCTTATCAGATAGTTCACAGCTTAATGCCAGAGGAATTGCTGGTGTGCTGCATCATCTTTTTTCATTCACAGGACTGGTCGACAACAAAGATAAGAGCTCTCTAATCTGCTCAGGTACTAGACTCGTTATCCAAAAGAGCTCTGGTCTTGGCTTCAAGGAGGCGAGGTTACCCAGCGATAGGTCTACCTCTGATCTCATTCATGCAGACTGAGATAGAGAGATTGCTGCCCTGATTCAGTGTACATAAGGTTAGCTAGATGGACAGAGCCTTTCCTTTATTACAAAGGGAGGATGAATTGATCAACTCGACGCTCTCCTAATATTCTAAAGCTGCTACCACGCGCCACTGTTCAGAGATGAAAGAAACTGGTCTCTAAGGTCAGGTCCAGAACTCAGCATAAGAATGAGGATTGTCGGCAATTAGACTTCGATTGGAGATTGGAGGATTGTAGACACTCTAATTGAAGATTGGAGGATTTGCTTGGCTTGTAGCGAACTACTGTTCCTCATTTTCCTTAGTTGTGTGTGAGATCAACGGATACACTTGCACTTACTGATCGGTAGTACTAACCGTGCTCCTCAATCCTTACTTCACTTCTCACTGACTCATTCATCAGTAGTCTCCTAGGGTAATGTTACGGCGAGGACTCACATAGTACGACAAGACTTTACGTGAATAGGCAAATAAGTTAGCTTCTTCTGATGCCATTAGATAGCCCATGCCTTGCAAAGGATTATTAGTAATTAGACTGTGATGCTTTGCTGAGAAATTCCAACCGCCATGCTCGTACTCACTCCTCACTAATGGCTAGAGTTATTTATCGCCAGGTGGAAAAGCGCGTATATCTTTCCTCCGAAGGGATTAACCATTCTCGCTTAACTAAGTTTGGGTGTATCTACTCCATTCTTTCTCCATGGTATGTGGGCCTTCCTCAAGAAAACCCCTACGACTCCACCTTGGTTCTCCTACCCTTATCCTGTTTTTCGAGCTCACTAAGGCAAGCGGCTTCCTTTCCTAAAGCGCCCCATTTGATTCCGTTTGCGATCGTGCCGGGCAGTTCATCAGGAGCAGCTATCAGGGACCAAGCACTAAGCACTCTGGATTTTCTGGTCTCCTATTTATCTGCTTTTCGAGAGGCAAGGAGTATAGCTAGATCCGAGCTACTCATATGCTGTCTTAGTTCCTGCACTGTTCGGGCTCTTGAACTCATAATCTTCATTTCGCCGCTATATTCTGTGTCTTTCCACTTAGATTCGTGACAGCTACTCATACGCGCCATCCCCGCTTCCTCCTTTAAGACGTAAGGAAGAGCCTATTCATTTGCATTCATGTGCAGTTACTTCTTTGAAAATGGGCATATCTCCATTAGGCTATATATAATCTAGTATTCTTTCTAAGATTAGGCTATAATCTAGTATTCTTTCTAAGAAAGCCATTACTCCTGACATTCTCGAAAGAGTTCCGACTTTAGAGTTCTCTTCCGTGCTAAGCTTCTCTCCTGGCACTGATTGCGATCTATCTCAGATGGATTCAAAGGGCGAAGGAAAGATAGTTCTTTGAGTGCTATAATAATAAGTGGATTCTCTCCCACTTAGACAGAATGGAATTTCTATATAGTGATGCTAGCCTATTAGGCGCTGTGTAAGAGCTCTGGTCAGTACTGCTTGAAAGTTGGCCAAGTCTTTGATTCGTCCAGAGCGTAGAGGATATTGAGAAAGATCCCAAATCTGGTTAACTGCTTTAGGAGTGCCGGCTCCAGGCTAGAGAAAAGATAGGCTATGAGTTCCAAAGAATTGCTAGCTAAAGTGTTCTTTTTAGTCACCGATAAAGAAAGTGGCTAGGCTTCCTGGTGGTTGGAAAGAGATCTTAGTGTCTTAGACGACCTAAAAGGACGATTGCTTCTCTCACCCGTTGCAAGGTAGCCCATGATTCTTTTGAGACGAATGAATGCCGAAGAAAGGAAGGTCTGAGAGCTGACTCCGCGGAGTGTAAGAGTGTTGTAAAGGCATGCGGCGTGACCTAACGCATGAAATTGGAAATTCCAATAGTTGGAGTTTTGGGAAGCGAAATGATCTTATGAAATGGAGTAAGGAGACTCTATAAGAGGTCCTTTTCATATGCTTAGGGAAGTTCCGGTCGACGTAACCAGAAATCCATCCTGTATAGAATGAAACCACAGGTAAGTTGGCTCCATTCCATACGTTTCTCCAACCTACGTCCCCAGAAGGAAGGGATGTCCCTCAGTAGTGCACGTTCGAAAAGAAGATGAATCCTCCCGCAGCCTTGCCTCAGGGAAGAAGAGAGAGTAAGCAAGTATCCCCGCAGAGTGGGTCAGCCCCTGGACGTAAGTCAGAGTCGGCGCAGTACGATGTTTAGTAAAGCACCAAAATCTAGTCCCTTTGGCTCGGGTAAATAATTGATAGTAAATGCTTAGGTTTGAAAAACGAATTCATTGCTAGGCACCAGAAAACCGGCCCTCACAACGAAGAGTTCTATTCTCAGAGTTTCTCCTTTCTTATTCAATTGATTGCGGGACGGTAGATACACCTTAGGTTTCAAAGAAATATCTTCCATTACTTCTTTCTCAGTCAATCGAATTCATTACTTCTTGAACTAAGAGACTTCTGGAACTAAGATTCCCCATCGGCCCGCATTATAGTGGTATGTAGAAAATCCTAGCTACCCCTAGCTGTGAGTGTTCATTCCATCCCTACATCGCCGTATCTGTGATTCCCTCGAGATTTGCAGTGCTGACTCCTTATTGAATTCTCATATAAGACAACTTATGATCTCCTACTGCCTTTTCTCCTCTTCTTCCGCCCACCGATCGACCGACTCTCCTGTGTGTTCTTTTTCCCAATAAATGAAATCTTCTCGAAAAGGCGACTTTTGTAGCTTGCCTAGAAGCCCAGTGGAGCTCAATTTGGTATGATCATTACTAGAGCTTGGGAGAAATCCGTTCATAGATGGAGGAATGCAACTGAAGTGAATGGTGTCTCTTCAGAAACCCCCGAGCCCTTTCTTTCCGTTTGGTTCGCAGCTCCGTCACCTGTGTTTCCCTGGAGCAGCGCTTCTTTCCGGTGCTCCGATGCTCTCGGCTTTGGTATGGTTCCTCTTTAATACTTAACAAATTGCATGAATTATCTGCCTTGCCTTATTTCTAGCTGTTGAATGGAGTAATCTGGGAAGGGATCTTTTGCCAATTCCAGTTAGTGTAGCGAAGCCTTCCAATATGGGGCATACGAGTCAGGGGATAAACGCTTCATTAGCACTTTCGGCTTTCTCCTTTCTTTGGTTACTACGGATTCACTTCTTTCGTAGGGCGGTAGCAAAGGCAGAATAGTCGTACCCGGGAATCCACTTCCTTGGCTTGATAGGAAACCTATCGACCTTTCGGCTTTATAGTAAAACATCCACTCGTTCTTCACTCGCTAGGGAAGAGATCGATTACTCGCTTAGCTTAGATATCGCTACTCTAGTCTGAGTAGGAGTTCCCATCCATAATCTCCGTGGAGGCCTCGTTTTACCTTCCAATTACGGTTGATCCTTCGGAAAGAACTATACTTCACTTTCCTCCATTAGATTCGGCAACTAAGGACGAGATTCCCATAGGCTTTTATGTCCCGATCTCTTTAATAAGGTCGCCCGGGCTCTTCACCGTAGAACCTTTACCCGAAAAACTGGAGCACTGCTATACTTTCATTGCTTTCACTAGAACCCTTTCATTGCTTTCACTAGAACCAGAGTGTTAGGGGCACGTGTTTAGCCCGAGCTCTTCCTTTGTGTCCCTCCTAGCGAACCGAACGGGGAAAGCTTTTCCCTCACTCGCATTCGCCTAATCGAGCAGAAGGCCAGGCAACTCGCCGATCATCCTCAAACTGGTCCCGCCTATAGTTAATAGTGTCGAACACACATAAGTATAGGTTTTGTTGTCCTTACGACGGTTGTAAAAGACCGTATCTTTACACTAAATACTCTGATAGGGTCGCGAAGTGCAACGCCTCATAGAACAATTCAGTAATGTATCCATACGAGCTCCGGCCCTCAGCTGCTCGAATCAAAAAGAAACTTGTTCATTTATGTTACGCGTTGTAGACCTTCAATGTTTCACCTTTCATAGATATATATAGGAAAGGCTTGGTTTGGGAAGTGTAGTTGAGGCTGGGCACGTGCGATAAGTAATAAAGAAAGAAAGCAAAGGAGCTGAAAGCCTTGGGACCGGCTTTGTTGAGGTCGCGAAAGTAAACATGCGGACTCAGCCGTCCTTTTTCTGGACAGGAACCATGTTGGCTAACCATTGGGGGTATTCCGTAACTACAAGAAATCCTGTCTTTAGCTGCTTCTATACTGACTCTTGGATTTGGAACGTCCATTCGGGCCTCATTCTCTTCTCCTCACGTTTCTGCTTGACTGTCTTGGCTTTCTGTATCGACTCTCCTCCTTCCTGCTGTCTTGGTTAATACTTTCGTAGTAGTATTTGTGCGTGGTTGATTGAATATTGATTTCCTTGTTCACGTTCTTTGTTCGACTGGACATCTTAAGTGTGGTGGTAGCTCTAACTACGGAAGTGACAAATGCGTAAAGGCGAGATGGATTGTTTCGTCTTCTCTTTTCGTCGAAGGGCATTTGGCGATAGGGAACCCACTTATATACTTGGCCGGAGCATGTTTCGGCGCGTGCTTCTGCCTGTTCACGTTCTCTCAACCACTTTAGACCCTGTTTGGTTTCCGTGAGTTATCGTTCTATTTCCTGGAACCTGAGTAGCCAGGTTGCGAGCTCCTCTTTAGAGTTCACTGAGGATGCCCGCGCAAGGAGTTCGTCAATACCACTCTTTAGGGAGTCGACCTTCTCGAATAAGTCCTCTTTTACATGGTTGACTTAGGATGGGTCCTTCCCACAATAGGGATTGTGTGGCCCCGAAGAGGGACCCGCTGCGCTAGTTTACCCACTCTTTAGGATCGGAGCCGGTTTCCTCCTCTGTACCATCACAACAGTATGAGACGGTAAGGGGAAGAAAAAAGGGTAGCCCAAACCACCAAAGGAGGGAATTTCGCTCAAAACTAAGAACAAGGAAAGGAGGACTACCACATATAGACCCATTCCCGAGCACGGTCATTGTCTCTTTCGCTTTTCTACCTTGTTCCGTTGTGTTTGCTACAATGAAGGCATATCGTTTGGTATTCCAGTATATAAATGAGACTACCTTCTGGGCTTTGTCGAATCCCTTTGACAAGGATCCGCCACTTTACGTCTTCGGTTGAGACCAGAACGCCATTCCTAGCTGGGCCTTCGCGGCGTCCAGACGAGAGATAACCTAGTGCAAAAGCCCTGAAACTACCTAAATATATAATGTATCACTACACTAATCTATTTATATCGCTTAGGTGCGCTAAGTTTTCTTGGCTTGGAAAGTCCCTCGGTAACTCCATTCTTTTTAAGGCCGGTTTAGTTATCACGGGCGCCAAAGAAAAGAGTATTGTATTGCTGCCTTTATCTTTGCTAGAGAGGTTGTGGGACTGGTTAACCAAATATGGATGCCGGTAAACTTCACTTTGATGAAAGCTGTGCTCCGTAGCCCGGGCTTACTAGGGTTATCTAGTCACTGATTCCAAAGTTATGAAATTCTGGTGTCATTGAAATGGACCCTCCTAAGCAACCTGTTCACCTAAAATCCGTTCTCATAGTGGAGAGATTCTTTGCCCGATAGCAGAGATCTCGCCAAGCATAGCCCATTCTAGTTCTAGCACCGGAAGAGCCATTTCTTAGGAATCCAAAATATCCAAATATAATGAAAGATATATGAAAGGAGAATTGAGCACTCGTGTTAGCCGAAGCAGTAGGAAGCCGACGATTGAGTGCTATGCTGGCGGCCCTTGAGACGAGGTTCCATCCAAAATGAAAGGCGGAGGACATCGTAAGAACGATCCGAAGAAAGTAGGAAGGGGGCAAAGACCAAAGAAAGAGCAAAGGAACTAAGACTCATCTAGTTTGTATATGGATTTCGTGTCTAAGTTTCCAATAACTCTCAAGGAGTTTCTCCCACCTGAGTGAATGGACATCCCTGGCATTGAAAGCCTGTTATGTCAGGGAATTCAAGGCCAAGTTACTACTAGACTTAACGAGCACAAGAACTGATTCCTTTGGCACTGATCCAAATCCCTCTCCTTATCTTGCTTTGGCTTCTTCTCCAGATACTTATTATACTCTATCTTTTGATTTTGCTTTGGCTTCTCCTGATCGAGCTAGCGGATAGTTCAGTTCTCTAACTGCTTTCCTTGTCGAAACTTATTATAGAGGCCCAAACTGTCTTCAGTAAAGTCAATAAATACGGAATTGAACTCAGAAGTAGTAAAGTTCTCATTTAGGAATCTCATTTCATAATTGAGCACTAGTGGGTTAGGTTAGGTTAGTTGCTCTTTCCTTATTTAATGGTTAGGTTAGTTGCTCTTTCCTTATTTCATAATATAGTGGAAGTTTGAAGAGCAGGTTTGCAATGTACCGGGGGTTGGAGCTGGATCGGTACAAAAGCCAGAGGTTGGTAACGTCACTTAGTCTCTTTCTGTGCCAGTGTTTTAAGTAAAGGAAGCATCATCGAAAGATGGAAATAAAGTCGTTTGTGGACTTCGGAACAAGACTCAGTTTCCATATAGAATTCAACTCGCAACGTAGTAAGATAGTACAAGCTTTGAAGGTATCCTCTAGTAGTAGTTGAGTTAGCTTAGTTTAGTGTCTTTTAGTTCTACTGAAATCTGTCTTTGTTGTCCGTTATTCATGTGTGCGGAACGCCATTCTTGAAGTTTTTGCTGTCAGGAGGTTGTTTAGTAACTTCTATAAGTAGGTTGTTTAGTCACTTCTATAATAGGTGTGTAAGAGAGAATCAATTAAATGAACTCGCTAACGTGAGCTTCGCGCAACTAAGTAACTCGCTAACGGAGCGCACCCGGTGAGTCTCTAATTTACGTGAGTGACATATAGATGTGGGTGCCGATATTACCTATTTGGTTGGTGTTTTCTGAACAGAGCCTTATCACCAGCCTGCACTTCATAACAATCTTGTTCAATTCCTTGTTTACTTGAGTAACCCCTTTTCTTTCCTATTTGATTGATGTCGGCATCCCTAAACTAGAAAGAATAGAATAGAATCTACCTAGCTTCATATAGAAGAGCGGAACCCAACTGCTTACTTTCATGCTCCTGACTCTCAACTTGTTGAACAAATAGGCACCGAACAACAGAAGCGGAATATCTGATAACTCCGTAAGTGCCCTGTCTAACAGTAATTTCATATCTCTTTCCATTAGCACAAGTCAAAGCAGGAATTGATAAACCAACTTATCTAACGTGCAGATAATCTTTGATCTTCCCGGAATCCTTCTTTTTGAAACCTTCCTTCCCTTTTTGCCAAACTCTATTTGAAAGTGCCTTCCCAACACCGTGTAGCCAGTACTATATGATTACCTTAACAGAACAACAACTCTATTAGCTGAAGTCCAATCAAAGAATGAAACAACTCCCCGGCACACAACCGGAGTCTTCCCTGACCTAAACTAAACTAACTGAACCGACAACTAGTCTGGTTCTTGCCCTCACTCGCTTTCGCACTAGGGCTTTCGCGAACTCGCCTATAGCTTCTAACTCAACTCATTTCAACGACTTTCCCTTTAGCCTCTAACTAACACTCGAATAACTCCTACCATTGCTACCATTGCTACCGCGCAACTAGAACTCTCTGCCGCCCCCCTAATACAGGTTCACTCAGGAATTGTCCAGTTGCTTGGTCATTATAAGTGAGTTGTTGAGTCAAGTAACAAATCCGCAGTATCCAGGGCTGAGGATCTGATTGCAGGAAAATCCTTTAATTGAGTCCATCGAGCATCGGATATATATTGATGTTACCTAACCGCTTCCTCGCCAACACCTTAATACCGGACTGCTTCATATCTCGATAAGAACAGGACTCAAAGGCAGTAGCACTATGGAAGGTGCTGAAAGCCTCTACAAGTACACTAACTCCTTTCTTAACTCCTTCTTTTCACTCTTGTCCGGGTTTTCTATAGGCTTATGAGATTTTGACCAGGCAAGCTACTAGGCAAGTATACAAGCATACACTAGTATGAGGCTGTAGCCATGTATAATAGAAAAAAGTAACCAACTCTGTAAGAGAATGGCTAGGTTACGTAAGGAGCGGATCGGAAGCCACTTACATCTTATTCATTGAATCTAGCTCCAGCTGCGCCCTTGGTTGGAGTGAGATTACTCTTTAACTAACAATAAGAATGCGAGGAAGGATTAAGGATTAGCGGAGCACTGTCCAATTCTGTATTTACTATTTCCATAATGTCTTAGAGCTATGCCTGATATCCAGTATTGCTTGGTTTATTCTTACTTTATCGCTATAGTTTTCTAGGCACTATAGTTCATTACTTGACTTATTAGCTGGATTCTAACTATCCTGTCTTTGACTCTAAAACAAATGACTTGCTTCCTTGTTTCTTGGATTGGGTCTACCGTGACTTTCTCTTAAACTGAAACATACTACCTATAAGAGTGGAATTGGTGCTTCTCATAATGTGACTAGCGGCAAACAGGCTTGTCAAAGTGCTTCTCACTCTTTTACTTACAATAAGGAAATGCGTCTCAATTAATAGTCATGCACAAACAATAGAACTCAGGAAGAAAACTCACTGATAGTACACACAGGGGAGCATCGGACGCGGAATAAGAATTGGACTTATATTAGAATATCATAGTATGAGAATGAAGAGCAGACCTTCCATTGTTTCTCCCAGTTTGAGCCTAACTCCTTAGTTGCATTACGTATATCTTGTTTCAATTCTTCGACTCACTATGCTGGGGCTATAGGGCAGAACACACTTTGCACTAGGAATTGAACACACAAGTTAGCCTGGCACTACTGACTTTCATGCTTATACTCCGGATTTGCATTCTGTATTTCACTAGTGAGGCCGTGCTTCCTATCTATTAGTCTCACATTGCTTACCATTATTCTTTGACTCCTGTGTTATAGGCATAAAATGAATTAGAAGCCTGACTCGGGGCAGGAAATGTAGGATTAGCTATCGACACAAAATCAGTGACCAAGACACGGATAGACAAGTAACGTATAATGAACAAGCAGACAAGTATATACTTAAGACCGGAGAAGAGCACTGGATTTCTTTCTTTCGATCTTAGGAACAGCGCTACCGCGCCCCTCGAAAAGTGGCTTGGTGGATTTCTTTCTTTTGTCTCTGCTATACCAGGTCCTGTCTCTATTGGTGTATTGAATAGAAAGGCTCATTATATAGGTGATTGGCTTGTTTCATTACTTGTTTTATTCCTTCAATTGACTAGCGGGCCTGTAGACAACTTTCGCACCCAACCCATATCTATGAAATCACACCACCCTTCCTATTGATCACACCACCACTCCTATTGATAAATAAGGATGGAATTTACACCCCGACCCGAACTCTTATACAAGGGAAAGAGAATCTGGAACAATAGAAAGTAGCATCAGCTTACATGAGAAAGTTTGCTAGCGAGAAAGAAGTATAAACTTAGAGAAAGGTATGGTGCGCCTAGCTGAATTACCCCCGGAACGGTTTTGAGTTGAGAGAACAAGCTAACGTTAGAAGAGCTCTCATTGTTGGCTTTCACTTCATCTTGATTTTCGCGTACCCATGTTCAACTCAGCTAAGGTAAAGAACTAAACCCACTAGTTGCTAGCCGTGTTGTCGGTTCAACAAGTATTGTTCTAGTGTTTGACTTTAAGCCGAGAGGAAGCTGTTCTCAAGTAATCCTATATGGAAGCAGTGCGTAAGTAAGCAGCCAGTTAAGGAACAAGATCCTCTTATGGCCCTATCTTTCTTCAACACCTGATTTAGAGTGCTTTCCCCGAACTGGAACTACTTCTTCATTCTCATCGCCTTAACCTTATACTGGACCTAGAACTGAGTCTTATCCAGCTGGTAGATTCTTAAGATGATTCTTCGAACTCCACGAAGAGTGAGTGAAGAAACGCACCGCTCTAAGCCAACACTGGCACCCGCACTCGAATCAAACCTGCTTGCTTGCTATTGCAGCTTATTACATAGGGACAATGATTTCTACGCTATGGAGCTACACCTCTACACCTCTATTTCTAGCAGTACAGTAAAGAGAGTTGGTGTTCCGGCTATCAAATAATGCATGGAATATCCTTCTTGTCTTGCTTAGTGCCCAACCTAGACGCGAAGGTAACTTGAAGACCTGCTTGCAGCTAACTTGTTCTCTCGAGCGCATGTCATAAAAGATGGGAATTGTGGAGCTCCGACTTGATTATAGTGCGCCCTGGTTGCAAGAGAGATTAGCAAGAGAATTCCCACTTCTGAATGAAAAGCTGTCAGCTGTTAGTTTAGGGGACCAAGCCTTACGCATTAGCAGACTTCGTTTTCGGAAAGTGCTTACGTGAGTTCGGTGTGGTCTGGTCTCATAGCATACTTCGGGAAAGGAAGCAGCAAACGATTCTTCATCAGCAGAGTCAGCAGATAGGGCATTAGATCCAACAGTAGATTCCAAGGCTTGATCATAAGAATAAGATGGAGCAGAGTTCAGGTCTGAATGATCATCCTCCGTCTTTCTTTCTGGGGCAGAATACCACTGTAGCATTCCTATCCAAAAAGAATATGACTTCCACAAATCGAATGAAACCGCTTCGGGAGCGGGACGGGAGGAAGAAAGCAGACAGATGTTAGAGACAGAAATGTCACTGATCGCGAGAACAAATGGTATTTCCTCACTTGGGATCTCCAGTTGTCTTCAAGAGAGCAGACGGAGGCAAGTGAAGACAGAGGAAAGAAAGAAAGATGTATTAGATCGTGTCCTTAGACACCGCGATGCAATCAATCATATCATATCACTGGGTATGTATGGAGAGAGGGCTGTTTTGACTTCTTCAAATCAAGTAAATCTCCGTCTCACGAGATCTTTTCTTTGATAAGAAAAACGGTATTGATATGTGTGATAACAGGTATATGATCGGCTTTTTGCTTACTTATCGGGCAGATCGAGGAAAGCCCTATTTATTGGATTGCTGCCAACTATACCCGGAACTCGTCTTTTCCCCCCATCTGTGTCTTTGTCAGTGAAGTAAATAACCCCGATGCTAAGCGATCCGCTTCAATGTTAGCCCCCCAGATATCCATTCCTAAAAGAAAAAACACATCAAAACAAGCTCCGAAATAGTTCAGATGTCTTTCTTTTGAATTGAAAGGACAGACATAGATCATACAAAGAGAGAGAGAGAGAACTAGATCGGTCGTACCTAACTCCCTTGTTTTCAGATTGGAGGGGTTAGTTTGGGTTTCTTTTAAGACTTTCTAGTATCAGTACAGTTAGTTTGTTTTCTCGTATTGGATGGATGACTATTTACAATAGGGTGAATACTGGGACTCTATGAGTTTCGTTTATAATTCCTATAGGTCATTGATTGCACTTTTCTGTGGTGTTAGAGCACAATGACCAAAAGTTTCCCATGATTCTATTGAGAGTCCATCTTGATTCTAGCCTTACCCAAAGAACCAACTTCATACTGAATCGAGACATTGTTTGAAACAACAAGTGGGAAGCTATTCCGAGTACACAGACGAAGGCATAGGTTGTCTACGGCTGCCTGGTTAACTGACATGTTTTCACTCGAACGAGCAGAGCAGGACACTGCACTCAAGACCGTGGACGGCTAGGAATACCGATACACCTGCGATGTCATGGACTCAGCGCTCCATATTGGTAACGTACTCAAGCATAGGGAAGACGACAATAAACAACTGCAACGATGATGTGAACTAGCGATGCAGATGCTAAAGCCGTGTATAATCAATCAAGTTTTTCATAATTCATATAAATAGGGAAATGGCATTGAGCAAACGATATATGAGAAGAATAAGCTTTTGAAAACAAGGAATGGAGATTGGGAAGTATGAAGTGAGAGAAGCAAACATAACTGCTAGCCGCATTCGCTAGAGAGAACAGAGGGACATGAGCGCGCCCTAGCTAATGAACGAAAGAGCGCGACTTGCTCTTGACACTGCATTGATTGCTTGCTTTAAGGAATGACGAGAAAAGAAAGAAGCCCCATTATTTATGAAATGAGAGAATAGAGGCATACCCGAAATCAGAATAGAGATGTAACTTTTCTGTAAGGAACGAGAATATCTGTAGCCCGAGAATTGACTCTCGCTTAAAGAACTCAATAAAGCACACACCCCTGAGTTGCTTATGGAAAATCATTTATCTATCAGCTAAGTATAGAATATAGAAGTATAAGTCAAAACACACTCAGGAACTAAGATAGGGTTTGTTTCGGCCACTAGAAAGGAGCCCATCTGGTGAGCAAGTCTGTGCTACTTTATTAGTCCGCCCATACAGTAGTGGCGTAAGCTTTGATGCCGGAGTCTTGCAGGGCTTCCAAACCGAAAGAGGAAGATTTCAGACTAAATCCGTTTGCCCCCGCCACATACTTGCCCTGTCTCGATTCATACAAACTCAGGTGATATCATTCCATCATCAATGCATTCACGCCGCCGTTCGTTATTCAAGCTTTTCATTATCCTTGCTTTCTAGCATCTCTGAGAATGATCCGCCTTAGTTGCTGCTTTCTATCATCTCGGAGAATGATCCTTGCTTGCTTGCTTGACTAGAATGATTGTTAGGCTATTCTTCTTGCAATTGGCTCTTCGGCTTTGGCCTGCACAGACTATATCCCGGCCCGGCACACACCCCTATTGATTGTCGGACAACCACCTAATTCTTATATCTACTCTGGCGCCCAATCATTCTTTGAGCAGACCCACGTTCAGTTGATTAGGGGACGTCAACTCTCAAGTAAGAGATAAGAAAGTCCGTCTAAGCTTCCAAGGCGATACCATGGCTAAGAATTTGACTAGTGCTGACAAGAACCAAACGGGTAAGTAATAGAATCTAACTAACAAGTGAAAGAAATCAACTGAGAATAACGAATCAAACTAGTGCCTAACAGGACTTACTCCTCTTGTCAAGTGAATCAAACTCATAAGTAAGAGAATGCATCACTGCCACGATAGACCGAAACAAGATACCAGTACCTTAACTCAAAACGGGTAATCCAATTATACTATATCGAGGAATAGAATCGCAGCTAGCAATACTGTTACTACTGCTTCTCTGACCTGAACTCTAAGGAAGGGTCCATCCAATCCATCACTCGTGTTAGCACCGTAAGCACAAGTCAGTATCTTCACAGCTTCCTCACAGTTTACTTGAATCACGAATTGAGGCACCCCGGAGACGTTGAATAGAATCTAGTGCAAAAGAATATTGGATAGTGCATGCACCTATTATAGAAAGAAGTAAGAGAACACTGATTACTGCGCCGCAGCTTACATCTATAATTCAAAGTGACCTTATTCCTGAAGATTGTTAATATAGTGAACATTGCATCTAAGATTTGAATGGAATATCATTTCATCTAGTCCACATAGTCTACATTAAAGGATTTTCTCTCTCTTGCACAACAGCTATATTGATTAAGGTAACCAACCATAGCATAGCTTCGTTTCCTTGCTAAACTCCCTAACCGATAAGCGTCAGCACCCGCAGCATACAAGTATACGCTTGCCGGTTATGCATTTTGGAAATCCACTATATAATTCTTCTTATATACTATGATTACCAATAGTCCCATATATAGACGATACTAAGCGGACTGTTAGCTACTTTCTTATATACTGAGATTACCAATAGTCCCATATATAGACGAGCTTCTTGACTTCCCAGCTATGGGCGCACCCTCATATACTATACTATATACTACCACTACCTCATATATACTACAACTACTACATATAAGGCTTGAGGAACAATTCATATCATTTAGAACATTTAGTCGACACCCTAACCAATAGCAATAGGACAATAGCAATAGTCCCCACTCCTAACCAATAAGCAATAGGGACCACTGTCGTATATCTATATTTGTGTCTGAATCCCCGTTTGCCGGTTTAACCTACCAGGGGACATTTCATATCCAATAAATAAGTAACCTAACAGCATCTTACTCTAGCCTTGCATCTACTACGGAATTAAGAGCAGAAAGCGCGCAGCCTTTAAGCCTTATTAAGGGTCGGCCAAAACTCTCCTGGCTCCTAAGGTCTCCTCTATTCCAATCTTAAACAGGAAGTGGAGTTTGTGAATAAGCAGTGAGATGACTTTCAATCTTCTATCATGTGTTGCACTCATATTCTTTTCTTCCTGTTTAGAGAACAAGGCAAACAAGCAACAAACAAGCAATACATATAATGCAAGTCGCGAGTTAACCCTTTCTAACATTCCCTTTTTCAAGAACATCATTGAATTCAGATTACCTTACTTTAGCCTTCACCTTTTTCCTTTCAAAACTCCATATGGGATTCCTTGTCGTCGCCCGATATACTTTCAAGATCTTGCTTCGTATTATGATTCTGAACTGTATAAAGCCCCACCGAAACCTACCCATAGAGTCAAAAAGTACCTGTGACGGTGACTTTCTAGGTTTATGGATTCCGTCAGCTAAAGTCTATAAAACTCCTCAATCAATATCAACAACATGTCGTGACCAGTTAGGCTTGGTGGACTTTGTCATCAATGTCAACTCAAATAGGCGGCGTTTATTCAAACAAAGGGAACCGAAGGGAGGGTGTTTCCTTGGCTTGGGATTTGAGTAGTACGACAGTTGTTGTACTATTTCTATTAAGTAGCTTTACAACAGAATACCGTTTAGTACTTAAAGTCACTAAGTTTCCAAAGGTTAACAGCCCCAAGTCCTTTATAATCGGAAAGGGCTTATCATCAAAGTCAGGAAGGAGGCATTCTGGTGGGAAGGCCGACGACTACACTTACTCGTCATGAGCTTACTAGAAACCAAGCCTAGCCTATAGCCGACGAAAGCCCGACGAAGCTAACAGTAAGAAAGAAAATACGTTCAGGTTACGAAGTCACTTAGCCGTCTACAAAGGGAAAGGCGTCGGTACAGAGTTGCTTGCGTCAGCTGTGGATATAGACTCGGCTATAAGGAACTGAGTCTTCAACTATGGAGAGACTACACTAAGGAACAAGTAAGCTTGACTGAGCAAAGAAGTAAAGGAACGAAGCTAAGCTTGACTGAGCAAAGAAGTAAAGGAACGAAGCTAAGCTTGACTGAGCAAAGAAGTAAAGGAACGAAGCTAAGCTTGACTGAGCAAAGAAGTAAAGGAACGAAGCAGCTTTTCGAATAGCCCCGTGAGGAGGGCGAAGGCTTTTTTCAAAGTGTTTTTTGTCATGTAAATCAAAAGAATATCTATAAAGAGAGAAGGGAGTTCGACGGAAGAGCCGTACGAGGCAGCTACGGTTCGCGAGCCACAACACAGGGGCTTAGGTAAACACTTATATTATAGCCAGTGATGGTCAACACTTATATAATAGCCAGTGATCAATAGGAAGCGGGCAAGATGGTGATGAATTGCGATTGGTCTAACCCTTCGACCTGCTACTTATTGCGCCCAGAATGCCCATACATACTAAGACCTTGTTCCCACAGCGAAGAACGGCCGAGTTTAAGGGGGTAAGGGGGAACTGCTTCTTGGCCACGCCCCCCAGCGCTTATAAGATACGAAATACTGGATCGAAATTATCAAATAGGAAATAGCATACCATTAGCCGATATACATATATTCACATTGGTCCATACATTATATTTCATGCCCCACAATCAGAATCAAAGAGGATGGGTCAAGGCAGTAGCGGGAACTTATTTTGATGCATTCCTGTTGAGAATGAAGAATCAAAAGACACCGGAACGACACGGAAGGAAACAGAGAGGAAATACATTTTCCATTCCAGCTTTTCCGTGCTAACCAGAGCAGAGCTGGAGGAAGGATAGATTGAACCCTGCTTTAGTCAAGGAAAGAATAAGGGTGTTTCTCCGGAAGTTAATACTGCTTTCATAGACCTTTCTCTCGGCTAGCATAAGTGGCGAAGCAAGATGGGATAGCTAACTGGACTCTTCGGTAAGGATCTTGTTCAGTTCTATAGTTAGCTGCTATTCTTGTATAGGTCGGGGAATAATCTATTCTTGGGTCTTCAATAAGTGAGTAGCCAAAAGAGTGGTTTCATGGAGTTATTGACTTGTGTAGAGTCTATCTTTCAGTTCTTGTGTTGTCGACTCCATAATTGCCTGATCTGATTGTCTTCCTGAATGGAAGTTCGAGTTTGCGGTTATCAAAGTCGAGTTCGGTATGCTTTGGGCGAAAGGAAGGTGCTAAGAGCCTATTGGATTTAAAGGTGCTAAGAGCCTATTGGATTTTGTTTGAAAGGAAAGGTGCGCGTTAGAGGCGTTTGCCGGAACAAGAAGCAAGTTATGAGTTAGCTTACTTTACTTAATTATAGGTGTAGTTGCACTCAATTAGCTTACAAGGTTTAGGTGCACTCAATTAGCTTTGACTCTCCTTTATTATAGGTGTAGACACTCAATTCTAGCTCTTAGGATTACTACCTGGCAAATGAACCAGCAAGCGCTAAGCTAAGTCAGCATAAGAATTGCCTGTTCCTATTGACATCGGTCGTGGAGTTCCATCAATTCTATTCTATAGTTCGGGGTGTGCCCATGATATGAGTTTGATTAGCAAAGCAGTGGTAGAGTGAAGTGTAGCACTAAAGTTATGCTTGTAGTTATGCTTTCAATTCCTTTCTGACTTTCTCTTTTATTACTTTGCGCTTGAAAACCATATAATATAACTCAATCACTAACGACTAAGGCACTTAGGAACAAGCAACGTGCTAATGCTTACAGCTGACTTTTCTAATGCTTACAGCTTACTTTCGGGGAACAAGCAAATCCACTTATTGTTTCGGGGAACAAGCAAACAAGCAATGTCGCTAGCTTTAGGCAAGAATCAAGTCAATTAGTATAGGGTTCGTAAGACAGAGTCGAGTATATAGGGTTCGTAAGACAGAGTCGAGTGTATAGTAAGTCATTTGTATTTTCATCAGCAGTTAGAGAATCTAGTAAGTCGTTTTGCTCTTCTCTTATCTTATATAGTCAGCTGTTTCGTTCCTCTCTTCTTATATTAGATGTCCAGTTGTCGTTCAGTTCTTTTCTTATTAATTCAACGTTGCTCAAGCAGTAGAAAGCAGGGTGCTTCTCAATTCTATTCTCCTTTGCACTAACATTCCATTCTTTCTGCTTTAGGCAATAGGGCAATTCTACACTGAAACTTAGCACTCGCACCCGACACTCGTAGTCAATGAAAGTAGTTACTGTGCTGAAAAAGCCCTTCCCTCATACTAATTAGCGCTTCAAAGCCCTTCTTTCATACAACTTATACTTAGCGCTTTAATTGACGACTCACTACCCTTAACTACAAGTCGGGAAAGACTCTCTACGACAACTTTCGTACCTATATTCAAGCTCACACACTAAGAGCCCGCCAAGCGACTACTCGTACTCCTAGACTCCACTCGCCAAGCAACGACTTCAGAATGGAATGGAATGAGTTTACTCAACGGCCACTTAACAACTCCCCTTTCAACCGAACAGCTTGCCACTTCTGATCTTGCCTCATATACGGATCTAGATCCTTATTCCGCTGATTCATTCTCATCGACAACACCTTAGTTTCGCACAGCTTATGCTTCATCTGGGCATTCTTCTCTTGAAAACTGCTCTAACAGCTCAATGTAATCGACCCTTACTTTTCATCTACAGCGCTCCGTTAGCCGAATGCACTTTAGAGCTATATGCGCCGCTAAACCCGTAGGGCGATACTGGCCTGTAATCAAAGAATAGAATCTCACTAATATAGGAGAACAAAGAATAGAATCTCACAAACTTATAGGATAATCTATTATATATACAAAACTCAACATAGTATTGCTTCCTTTCCGTTTTTCGTGTTCTACGCTTGCTTGCTCTGTTTACTTTGAAAGCAGTGGTGCACTCAATTCCATTCTTTTCCATGGGCGCATACTTTACTATATGATACTCCTTACCTTAGTTCAGGGTGCGAAAGAAGTAATCTCATCTAAAGGAATGCTCATCTCTGGAGTTTTCGTCTTAAAGTAGAGTTCTCGTTTCAGATAAAGGAGAAGAATACGGGAAAGTGGAGTCGACAAGAGAAAGAAGCATCAGATTCCGGAGAGATATAAAGATCATAAGTAGAAGCAAGACTTTGTGCTAAGGCTAGTTTTGCGTCAGCGAGTTTACCGCGTAAGGAAGTTGTTCAAGAAAGAATTGGGCTGTTTGACTCGGGGTCCGTTTCCGTTGAAGAATGAAGGGAAGGTATGGTTTTCCAAAGATCTATACCACGTGCTCGGTACGAAAGATTCTATTCTCATTCCTGAGTTGGAGTAGGAACAAATAGAGTGGGAGCTTTCTTTTGAGTTGCATCTAGTTCAGATAGTTCTATGACCAGAGAAGCTAGAATACCAGCTGGGACAATGGGATATCTTGCTCAATAATATGTAGATTCTGGTCTTCTATCACATCAAACAGATGTTGACAGCTTCGGTGTAGTGGTGCTAGAGGTAGCTAGACGGAAAAGGCCTGTCGATGATGCTGGTACGGTGCTTGTTTATTAGGTATGGAGCTAAAGAGATAGAGGTAAACATATTTAGGCAGTTGATCCAAAGTGGAAAGGGACGTTTCATGCAGTGGAGATGCGTAGGATGCTTATGGTGGGACTTGACAGTGTTCACCCAAATCATGAGAAGAGGCCCACTCTTACAGAGGCAGCAAGGATTAAGGGGGGGAAACATTCTTAGGCTTGCGGTGCTCCCATATTCTCCATGGTCGTGGGGATCAGGGAAGTGTCTACTTATGAAATAAGGCATGGCGCTGCGGGATGCTTTTGATCAATAGAACAGGAAGAGGAGGTAGTTAGATACCTTAGGGCCACAAGGTCTCTTGTCTTGTATAAAGAGGAATGTTGACTCTTCCACTTGATGTCGGGCATGGCGGCCAATTTCTTCAAAAGCATTTTGGTATTTTTGGAGATGACTATTTCCCAGAGTTATTTAGGTATTTCCTTTTGTAGCCCCTTTTCACTTTCCTAAACCAGGCTCCTAAGGAAACAGCCCGGGTCTTCTCCTGTTACCATCTGAATGGCATTGCTTTGTGGTGGCCGGACTTAGAGAAGTGACCTTCCTGAAACTCTTTTTCTATCCTGCAGAATCAGGCAATCTTCTAGTCTAATAGAATACTCAGTTCCGCTTGATATGGCCCAATACCAACATTCTATTTCGTCTTTCGTATCTTGAAATGACATAGAGAAATTCTGGAAATGACATAGATAAATGAGAGTGGATCGAGAGAATGGAATCTAGACTATAGATTGCACGAGCCTATCAATTGAATCTATCCCTTTCTTCCTTATCCCTTGCAGAAACTTAAGGTTACCGTCATATCAGTGATCTAGGACACGGATTCCTCTTTGATGGGAATTCTATTGAAATACCCCTATCATTCGAATACCACTGAAAGAAATGAATAAGATTCTACCAAACTCAAAGAGAAAAGAGAAAGATTGTTGACTTTATACAGAGAGGAAGCTTGATTTGAGGAAGACTTGGCAATGGGGCTGTGCTTGCTTCGCTTCGATTCTCATTGATGGCACCGCTGGGGAAGGTGTGTTTTCATTTCATACGTATGTATGCTGTATGCAATTCGATGCATTTTCCAATCAGATCAAATTATGCATTTTCCAATCAGATAAAATAAATAGAAATAAGTGGCCTGGGGGGCAATCCAATAGTCTATACTCTGCATTGCTTCTTGTCCATACTCCGCATTGCTTCTTGTCTATACGTGACATTTTCTTACGTATGCAATAATCAAGTACTCGAATCCGTTGACAGAGAATATTTTGGATCTCCGTCCACCCATCAAGTTGTGGCACATAAATGCTAAAGTAGATTTGTAGGTTTCCGGCTGGCTTACGTCCTAGCCGTAGGGCTTCGACTCTCCCATGAGATGAGACAGCCTCCTCTTCGTAATCAAGCCAGGGCAAGGGATATCCATTCTTAGAAGAAGCGATCTTTAGAGGCATGCCATGCTTAGTCATAGTTCTCAGGAATTGCGTCAGGTTCCTTTCCCCTTTGGATTTGATCGATAGAGGGGGGGGCACTCTTTCCAATCGTTTTCTAGCGTAAGGAGTTTTGTTCAGAGCCTAAACGTTAGCGAGTGTTCCGTTCGAGAACAGCGGATTCTATAGATGAGAAAACATAAAAGCAAAAGACCCGTCATATTGGGCTGGGCATTCATAGCCTATTCCTATTGATTAACCCTCCGAGGACAGTAAGGCAGTTCCGCTTGCATTCGCAGCTATTTCTTCAGTTGGAGGGCTTTCTTTAGATATAATTGCTTTCTTTCTTTTGTTGGCTTTCGGCTTTGCTTTTGGGCTGTGTTCTCTAATGATTTTACGGGTGCGCACGACCATTATGATCTTTGGTTATTCGATGAGTTCCATTTGGTCGAGGACTCTTCTGTGAGCTCTGATGTTGGTCATGGCTTAATGTCTTCTACAAATAACACCCTATTGCGTGTCCTCGATGGGCAGCAGTGCTGGTTGGATACCAAGGATGGTCGACTTTTCAATAAGAGGAAGAACGTCTCTGTCGTCACAATAATGAGCAACCCTGTCCGCAGTTTCAGAGAGCAAGGACCTTTTCATGAAAGATTTATGCGCTTGAAATTCCATAGTAGGCTCCCACAGCTCAGAGAAGATAGATGAATTTCTACACTTTGGGGCTGCATCCATAGGCGTTTGCAGCATAAGAATGTGTTATGGAATAATGCTAAACTCATTCCTATAAAATATAATGAATTGCAAGCTGAGATACATCTCTTCCCTACGCAACTTACCCATAAAAAGTGGAATGACATAAAGAAATGGAAGTCAACTAGGGACCCCGCGTATCATAAGCTAGCTGGTGAACTAGTGGAAAATCTTCTCGTGCAGGGTGATCTCGGTTTTCTCAAAATCTCTGATGAACTTAAGATCCAAATAGTTGTTACTCAGCAAGTGGAGAGGCATCGGCACATATTACATGAACATATCAACTTCAATGCTCAATTACATACGGCTCAGGTACACACACAAAGATCCGATTCTTGTTGCCTACCCCTGAAGGATGAATGCTTTTCCTTCACTGAATTTGCTTGAGTCCCTTTCTGGAAAGTCACGGGGGCAGCTCCGCGCAGAACAAGATAAGGAAGCTTTTCTCAAATGGACACTGTTCAATAGCTGATCTAGGCAGTGGCGACCCTTTGTGTTGGGTATCCTCTGTTCTCCCGAGCTGGATCAATGCTATAGCTGTCTAGATGCTTGTTCGGAGGAGGACATCACGCTGGATACCGCATCTCCCGCTTCAGAGGTTGCTTGTTATGCAGCATGGCCTATACAAGCTTATATAAAGGGCTTCTCCATTTCCAATGCCCTTGCCCTCACCTTTACTTCTAGAGATGACTTTGTGGTCGAAGACTTTTCCGCTTCTAGAGATGACTTTGAGGTCGAAGACTTTTCCGCTCCCCGTGATTGGTGTACCGCTTCACCTGAACCCCTTGAATATGTGAGTGATATTACCCTCCAAATCTCTGGGGGCACTGTTCAATCTGTCATGGTGAACGTCGACCCTCACAGGCGTATTTTATGCACTCGTGAAGCATGGGAAAGGGAGGAGGATTGAGTGCGTTCTTCTGTTTTCCTCTTCAAAGCCGATACTTTATGATTCCTCGAACCATGGACCTTATTCTTCTTCGAAACTAGACTTAACGAGTTCAGATCCTTTGACAACAACAAGTCCTATGATCTGGCACCCTCGAAAGTCACTTATTGTTTGTCTTCAACTTACTATAAGGACCTCTCTTATCTTGTAAATCCAGTAAAGTATGTGTTACTTCCTTTAAGAATGGAGTTTACTTACAGCAACTTCGATACAGCACTGAGGAAACTGCCCGTCTGGCAACCGCCTCTGCTGCTTCATATTGAATTCCCGAGCATGCTCCAGCCCTGTATTCTGATATTACTCACACTCGTCTAAAGGAGAAAGCTATTTATTACTTAGATTACTCCCTACTTGTATACAGTAGCTTCTCGAGTTATTACTATTTCTTAAGCATCCTCTCTTTAGGTTCCGAGCTGAGCAAGCATCCTCTCTTTAGGTTCCGAGCTGAACTCATCAGTGGTGTTTTCAATTCCATTCTCACTTTCTCATATTTAGGGCACCAATTCTCACTTTCTCATATTTAGGGCACCAAATGTAAGCCATTCCTATTCCATGTATACTACTTTCTATTCGACCGTTCCTAATATTCTATCATTCCGAATATTCGAACATTCCTATTATATCTATACTACTTTAGATTCTAATATTAGAGTATTCAGCTGGCGCATATAGAGTTGGACCCTACCCTATGAAACTAAGAATGAGCTACTGAGCAGATTTCATGCAAGTACTCTTTCTTAGACACCCCTAAGAAAGGAACTAAATAAGAAAAAGGGAATTTCGCAGATAGGTCAAACTGAGCTCCACAGAGATGAGCTACAAAATAGGTGTTGCAACCACCTCACAGAAGACAAAGAGAGATTGAATAGTGATTGCTCGGCGAGTTGAAGCCCCTGTAGTGCTGGCTTTATTCTTAGCCTACTTGGGCAATCCTCCCTTATTCCCCCGCTCTACCTTTCTTGCTTTACCGATAAAGATATTAGTGTAAATAACACTAGAAAATCACTTCTTTCGTGTTGATAGCTAATCGTAAAGTGTCGAGCTCAAACTAACAAACAAGACTTCCGGGAAGGCTTATAAGTTCAAGAATAAGAGTGAAGTAGATCCATTCTCATCAGTTGGAAGCTAGAAGTAGTATTCCTTACCCCTGGTTTGATTATTAGAAGCACCAGTCCAAGTACGAGAGCACTAGTTTCTTTCTTGATTGCTAATTGCATTCCTGTTAGCGGAGGAATAAGATTTAGATGTCAATGTATCGGAGGAAAGCAGACCTATAGTGAGGAAGGGTGTTCTTGTTATCGATAGTTCATTTCTGTATTTGAGGATAGAGTCTTGAAAGCACCGTTAAGCACTAGTATACCAAGTTTGAGAGCAGGTAGCGACAGCCCCAGTAGAAGGATCCAATGTGAAATGTAGGTTTCAAGCAATGGATGTAAGAGTGGGGCTAAGAGGCAGTAGTGCGATTCCTTATTTCTTTTTCTATTCTTATGGAAGTAGTTTAGTAGTACTTCTTTCAATCTGACTTTCTAGTTACCGTATTAGAAGTGGTAGTGGCAACCTTGGATACAGTAAAGAAGGAGTATAAGTCAGGAGCCTAATCCCTATGGGGGAACTACATATGTGATGTGCGGGTAGTAGTAATGAGAGATAGCATAGCCCGAGTGAACCTACCGTTATTTATTGAAGACCGAGCGACCCTACCTTAAGAATGAATGACCTACACAGGACCTCATTATTGCCTGACCCATCAATGCATATGCAAGGTACCTTAGATGCCTGCGTCTGCGGTCGATGAACTTAACTACTCTACTATGGGATGAAAACAATGAAAAACATAATTTACACATACCTAGTCAGCGTCAGCCCTACCTAGCAGAAAACCGAGTCAGCCCTACCTAGCAGACAACCGAGTTCTCTGTATCGCCTAACAAACCTAGTTCTTGTAATAGAAAGAATCAAATAAGTAAGTACAGGAATAAAAGTAAGGAGATATGGAATCAAAGCAAGTAGATCTATTCTCATCAGTCGCAGTTATATTCTTTAAGCAGTAGCGGAGGTCTTGTCAGCACTTTTCCTGTTCTTTATTCTTGCCTCAAGTTATTCTGATTATCCGTAGCTCGAGGCTTACTTTGGGGTCGGATTCCCTTTCTCTTGTTTTCCCGATAAATGGATTAGTGTATTTGACACTATAACAGTACTTCTTTGGTTTGATAGCAAATACCCTTGCTTATAGGTTGAAACTTACTTGTTGGATTCCGACTTGAGAGAAAGAGGCTAAAAGAAAAAGGTATTGGCTTGAAAGCAAGGAAGGTTAGTGAATAAGGAGTCAATTTCTATATTCCCAGTTGCTAGCTCAAGTCCTGTTTTTGGGAGCTACTTCCCATTCCCACTCCGATCAAAAGACTGCTACCAATGCCAATAAGACTATCGCTGGTGCTTCTCACTCTTACCTTCCAGCTGGCCTCTTTTTTGTACTATTTTCTCAGAGGAATCAGACTTGACTAGAAGGGAGTTAGTTTGAAGCTAGGCATTGGCGGCATTAGGAAGAGAATGAGATAGAGCAATAGGAAACTTAGACGAAGCAAAGTCAGAATCCAAGTGAGTAGTTCGGTTCTTGTAGTTAAGTTAATCGCTCAAGTATTTGTTTCAATTTCCAGTATTACCATTATTAGTTGCATTGCTGTTATGGATTAGCTCAATCAATCTGATAGTGAATAGTGAAAGCCCTGTCTGAGTGTCATTTCTGTAGTTTAGAGTTAAGCCTGTTAGACAGTAGCCAATTCTTATAGTTGCAAGTTGAATTCCGTGTTCTTTACTTAATTGTTAGATGCACTACATCGTACCTTAATTCTGATTCTGATTATATTTGTTGTAGCTTGGCGGTACTGATACTCCTAATAAGACTACAACTACTTACTAAGAGACTGGCACTGCTGTCTCTGATTCTTTTATTGCTGAGTCTCTGATTCTTTTATTGCTGATTAGATCATTTACTTATATTAATCATATGATCCAGTTTATTTACTCATATTTAGAATATTACTTAGCGCATCCAGGCATGGACAAGGTAGCCGACTTGGAAGCATTGACGGGAGTTCTCAGACTAAACCCAAAGCATAGGAGTTTATCTCCGTGGTGGCATGCTAACAATCAAACATAGTATCCCGGGGGTATCGAGTGACATTTCTGTTAGTTGTATTGCTTGGTGAATCAAAGTCAGCAAAGGCAGGTTCATAGGCAGACTACACAATGGGGCCACAGGGCCAGTAACAGGCTTAACTAACGCATAGGTATAAATAGAAGTTATGAGCAGCGTACTCAGATCGGGAGCCGGGGAATGATAAGATAAGTATAATAAGAGTTGTGGTAAGGGTAGTAATACTGATAGGCAGAGGAAGGGCCGGCTTATTTCTGTGGTGAAGTCCCCAGTGTGTGTTTTCTATTGTTACACTAATTCTTCTGATTGCGTATTTTCATTCCCGGTTTCTACCTTGATTCTGATACCGACTAATTCGATTCTAATAAGAATAATACTTATGGAGATAAAGGAAAGCAATGAATTCCTTTTAGGGGTGGAGTCCGACTTAAAGACAGTAATGCCAGGAACAGGCTTAGGAATTAATACAAGTAGAAGAGGCAAGCGTATACTATATAACTTATACTATGAGAATTCAATTACTAACTAGCAGATTCCACTATATGATTAACTATACTATTATGATATTACTTAGTTGTATAAGCTCACTGCCGCTACACTCTTTCGGAATCAAATCAGATATCCCTGTATCCAAGACCTAAGCTCCCTAGCTACATTCTAGAACCTACGATCCAGATCCTTTCTTGACTTCTTATGTGTCTCACTATACTGACTTGAGTCTTGCTTTACTTGCTGTCAAGCTGTATCTACTGTTAACAAGACTTAGACTTCCGCTATGGACTTCGAACCTTACTTCTGTCCTTAGAGGTCTTAGCCCCAATTATGACGGACTTTATTGCCTATGCGTTAGAGCCCACCGCTGCTGCTTTTAAGCCTGCCCTACCTTACTCCTACTCTTAATACCCTTGGGTTCATTCATTGTATATAAGTAGCTCATTTCTCATTGGCGGAGGAATCTGAGTGAGATGCCGGGGATATATTCTTGTTAGCAGCACTTGTCTCCTATAGTTCCGAGGTGATTTCTGTAGGCACTGTTTCGTTCTCTGACTTTTGAGTGGAATTCCCACTCCAGCTTTATAGTGTTCTACTTACAACTACCTGTCTTGGAGCTCCGGTCCCTATCCTTTGTATTGAGCTAGATCCTTAAAAGCACCAGTTGCTCGTTCCATTCCTTCCAGCAGTAGCTCTGTTCTTGCATGCCCGGGCTCTATTCTTCCCAGTAGCCGTTCCAGTCTTTCTTTGGTCGGTGTCAATTCTTATTGAGAGTAGTGAGAGGTCTCGGTTTTGCTAGTGTTCTTTAGTTAATAGCATGGTTTGACTCTGACTTTGGAGTTGATTTACCTTGCGTAGCTTCTGAACCACTTCGCCAACAACTCATTCGTATACTGACTTCTTTCATTCTCGATATACGCCCTTACTTACTTGAATAGGAAACCAGCAAAGCAAGGAAACCAACAAGGGAAGAAAGATAATAAGCAAGATCTGGATTTGAAACAGTATATTAAAAGCAAGGGCTGCTTTAGGTGCCTGTGTTAGCTCCCAACGAAGAAAGGTGCTGAAAGCCTTTGAAAGCTACCGTGAGCCAAAGGATTTGTTCAGTAGGTGTCTTTACTGCAAGAAATCCATACCTTGTTTGTGCTCTATACGCATTATTAGAATTCTTTGATTTGACTTGCGCTAGTGGAAAGGTCAATGAATTCTTTGTTGACTCTGGGGATAAGATAAAGTAAGTGGAATACAGTTAAGAGTCAAAGGGCTGCGAGGTGACTTTCTCCGGGCAAAGGAGTTGTTGACTTTCCGGGCGATAAAGGAGTAAGATTTGTTGTCGTGAGTTAGTTAAGTAAGTAAGGAGTAAAGAGTGAGAGAAGAGAGATCCATATAAAAGAAATCCTAAGTGAGAGATATCTATGGAAAAGAAATATAAATGAGAGAGATCTTAAGTGAGAGATATCTATGGAAAAGAAATAAGAGTAAAATAAGAAGCTTTACTAGTATTTATGTAATGTAATATATGAGCTTACCTATTACTGAGGTAATAGCAGTCAACAGTGCTGTTTACTTTGATAATATAAGGTGTACATTAATAAGAAAGGTGTACACTAAGAATCCGATTAAAGCATGTTTCTCTGCTCTTGTTGAGAAGAATAGTTATTGGAAGACAAACCCCTTATAATTCATGTAATTAGGACATAGGCAGTTAGCAAGGACGACGTTTACTACCCTCACGTAGGCAATGCAATGAAAGTGAAGCTCTCAGTATTCTAGCAGTCACACTACCCATTTCAGTGACCATTGAATATAACTATAATCTGATCAAAAAGTCATAAAGTAACAAAACACCTTACTGAATTTAGAATGTACACCTTCCCTATATACATAGATTAAGATGAAATAGAAAAACGCAGCATTGCTTCATAATATCTAATATGGGCAGGGCAGCCTCACCCCTAGACTGACTTACTTTTCATTTCCACTTTATTTTCATTATAGCCGTTCGTTCCTTGCTCTTCTGACTCAACAAGCAATGGCACAAGCAAGACATTGCGCTAACGGAGTTTACAACCGAGTTTAAGTAGTTGTTCGAGTATAAATGCATTATAATAGCTTTTCGGTTACCTCAACTACCCAATATAATAAGAGTTTACCCTGGCAAACGACCAAAGAAAGGGCTTTCCGGCCTTTCCCTCAAACACTTGACTTCGCCCTTTCCTCAAACACTTGCTCATGGCTATGACTAACTACGTACATGATTCTTATTTATTGCCTAAACCCACTGGAGAGATAAGCCTTCTCTTCTTAAGCGCAAACAAAGTACTTTCATGGAATAGGAGTTAAGAGCGAGTAACGGAAAAGCTCCGGGAACCGGCACAGTCGACTCGGCTTTGTTTAGAGTATTTGGTTGGGGCTTCCTGGTTTAGGCTTTCCCTTTTTGGTTTGGTTGGTCTGGCGTTAGCTGTTTCTTTCGCTCTTGTTTGTTAGCTTAAATTACTCATATATTGATTATTCTACTATATATTCCTACTATATTATTCGACTATATTATTCTACTTGTATCTTAGTTATTCTACTATAATTATTCGACTCATATCTGAGTTTGCTTGTGTTGTCTACGAGAAAAGAGGGTATTTGCGGCCGGAGAGAGTATCAATAAGCTCAAAGTGGGTGTTGCGCTTAAGTATCAAGTTAGAAGTAAGCGGGAAAAAGGAGTTCTTGTGTTTGTCGTGGCCATTCCAGTTCGTTCCCTTGCTTATAGAATATCTGCACCCTTGTAAAGTCTTGGAAGAAAAGCTTGGAATATAAGATTGATGTCGGCGTTCCACTTAGAGAAATAAAGCCTTAAGGCACCAAGAGAATAAGCCTGAGCACACGCTCCACACTCAAGTAAAAGAAACACATAGCTATATACGCCGTACCCGCTTCACTGAGCTAAGAGCATCAAGCATAGAATTTAGGTTAACAGGCGCGTAATCGTAATAAGGGAATTGCCTGATCTGATTTACAGCCTTAACAGAAGTTGGGTCCGAGGAAAGTAAACTAGCGCACACTTGTTCGAAAGTCGTAGCTTGTTGCTTCTGTTATTTCGCTAACGGGTAAGGGAGTCTTCTATGAAATAGAAAAGAGGTAATTAGAGATAGATTCGATTCCTCCAATTCTATTCTGACTTTCAAGCTATGTTTTGTTACTTGCTTATTGATAGAATCAGTTTGTTACTCATATTTGGCTTGACTGATTGAGTTAATAGGGTGGCTCTCCTAGTTGCTTGTTATTTGTTTTCTTATTTGATTCCTTATTGGCTATCTTATTTATTACGATATTCTATTTGCTTTTTGACATTACATGAAGTCAACTCCCATCTAATCTTTCTCGCTGACAGATCTGGAACTCCACGAAACGAGGTCAGGTCAAGCCAATAACTTATATCTCTCAACGACTTAGAACAACAGCCTACTAAAGTTATAGTGAGCTAAGCATTAAGCGTATAGTGAGCTAAGCATTCTTTCTTCCTTCTATGATCAAACTCGAACAGAACTCGACTCACACTAGGATTCCACTCGAAAACTAAGAGAATCATATTCTGTACACCGCGCCATTGATTAAGGCTTATTTATCGGTGTTGGCCGTCCTTTCTATCTATGATTACAATGTGCCTCAATTCTCACTTGAAGCTTCTTTATACTCCGGATTCATCTCGCGCAAATAACCTCTTTTCGGCGCCGAGTAAGCAAATACAGAATTCTCACTTGCAGAAGCGCTTATCACTAACTTTTCTACTGCTGATGATCTTGTTTAATAACCTACTCTCCTGACTTATAGTTTAGATCTTCTCCAACTGATGACAAGCACACTGCGGGATTCTCTTACACCGCAGCACAATTACCAAGAACCTATCCGCAGCTTCTATTTCCTCTCTCTATGACACTGACACAAGAGCATCATTGAATTACCTTGTCTTCTCAAACACCCGAACCTACTCTTTGAGTCTATCCGTTCCTTGTCTGATAGCAAATAGAGAATGGAATGGCGGCTCCTCTAACTCTGCACTCTGGCTCATCTCATAGAACTTCATTCTTATACTAAACCTATGACTCTTTGAACTTCAGCTAACTCAGGCAGCAACTATAGTATAAGACCTTTCCCTTACCTTTCCCTTATTCTTATTAGTTTCAGACCGGTTAGTATAATATTAATAATGGAACTCACTAGGCTCCTAACGCTTTTCAGCTCGCTGACGCGACAGCGAACACAGGACTAGTAACAACTGCCGCACAACTACTTACGTCGTTGCTTGGCGTCTAGTAGTTGCTTGTTGGAATAAGTCATTTAAGAATGCAACAAGAAAGTAGAAAAGTGAGAGTCAGAGTCGGGAGCGGCAGGAGCTGTTCTGTTGGGTAGGAGATAAATAGGTAGTTGGGTAGGTAGAGCAACAGTAACAAAGCAAGAATAGGAAATCACTCATATAATCGGAAATCACTCATATAGTATATGTTAGAACGTTGCCATGAAAAAGCCCTGTATTCGTATATCCGGGGTAGTCAATGGTAGTCAATTCGTATATCCGGGGTAGTCAATGGTAGTCAATTCGTATATCCGGGGTAGTCAATGGTAGTCAATATGGAGCCTGTCCCGGGTAGTCAATATAGAGAACCTTTACGTGGGAGTATAGAGCTGTTAACGGGAGTAGTGAGTTTACTTCAAACTTTCAAGATAGCTAAAGTCAACAGAAAAACGACTTCTATTTCAACAATACAGACACCGTAGAAGAAACCATACCAAATTCATTATGATCTTATTATAGGAGAACGGATTCCAGAGTTGCTATCTTCTATAGGAGAACGGAGCCGGGGCTCGTTAAGTCTAGGAAAACTGGGCTACTGCCACCAAGTCCTGTGTTCGCCACTACTTCGAATACCGCTTCCGGGGACAGGGAATCAAAATACTGATACCGAGATCCTCACTGCTGCTCCCAGGTCTACCCTACCTATACTTTGGTTAAGTATTACTGATCCAGATCTCGATACCGCGCTAGGTGCTGAAAGCCTACTCTTGAGAATCAGACTAACTAACTGACTCACGATACTTTCACTATAGTTAATTGAACTCGACAACTCCTATGAAAGAATAGATATAACTACTATTATAAGAGAAAAGACTATAGAATGTTAATGCCCAGCGCATCCCCAGTCGATATAGGGAAATCCATCATAATCATAAGAATACAGGTATGATCTAGCCTCTAAGTAGAAATATCAGAATTTAGGACAGGGTACGGATGTTGCGGCAAAGAACAGGAATGAAATCTCAGGATACCTGCTATTGGAAAGTACGGTTTAGAGACATGATATATAGGCTAAGGTGTTAGTGTCGGTGCCATAGTTTGTCTTTGTCTCCGCAGTGGGTTGTTCTAGTCAAGTAGGCCGGGGAGTCAGGATGCCAGGCATGAGTTTCCGAAAGAGAAACAGGAGAGGTTTACTATAAACTAACAATCAGGATATGCGATCAGGAGCTGGAAGACCTTATTCTTTGTTTTTAGTTTCATTCGTTGGGGCGTTAGTTCATGATTCTATTTCTTAGTGGAATTCCTGCTGGAGTCTTACTTTATAGAGTTGTTCTCTGACTTTATAGTTGCTGTCTGCTACTTACTTCATTCATTCTATAAGCCATACTACTTGTCTCTTTTACTTACTCCGATAAGTCTTATTTATACTGGTTTGTTTGTGGGCTTATGACAGACTTTCTCCTACTTGCTAGTCATTCCGATACTATTGAGTTCTATTCTTGACTATTGAAGTTCTATTCATGGTTGTATACTTTGCACTTGAAGCCATTGTTTTAGAGCGGATAAGCCGTAGTTATAGTCTTATAATAGTCAGCGTTGCCTATCGGAGTGGTAGTGCATTCTGCTTTGTATTGGCTACAGCCTTAATCCCCCAGCACTAGTACAAGAGCGAAACTTACACAGAGGAGTTTCTGGCAATATAGTAAGGCTGAGCAGTATTAATTGCATTCTAATATATGTTAGAGTAGCCCAGATTCCTATAAGTGATAGTTTTGTTGGCTTTCTTAGTGTTGAGTATAAGTCTTTGGGTTCGATTCTTGTTATCGGGAGTTTCTAGTTGATTCCTTAGTGTACTACTTTCTTCTTACTTCACCAAACCCATCTCTTTGCTCGGAAAGCACTACCCATTAACAATTCTTATAAGAACACTGAATAAGTAATTGAACAATAAAAGATAGAATCAAAGAAAAGGAAAGGGAGCCTAAAAGCAAGTAGCGCGAGGCCCATAGAGTAAGTAGAGCAGGGTTCCAGGTCGGCAGTGATAATCAGATAGTAGTTAGTGCTTTTCAGCCGTAACAGCAATAGGGTTCTTCCTACCGGTATTGGTGACAGGATCCTATTTTTCGTATTTAAAGAGAATATAAGTAAGCAGTACGGGAATGTAACTGTGACTAATAAGGGTTATATCATATTATTACTTACAATAATCAAAGGGGGAGAGCACTTATAGAGTAATGGAGCATAACCCCAACCCCAGTATTAGTAGTAAAGTGAGAATTGCACTCCGTAATTGAACGTAGAAGACACCCTACTATATTAGTATACTTAGCAACCATAGAACCTGGACTACCCGGTGGAATTCTGTATTTGTTGTTGTAGCTAGAGGAGAGAGAGGCGAAGTCCTGTGATTCTGTACTGCACCAACCCACCTCTCTTTCTGGTCGACTGGAATTGCCTGTAACTCTAGCACTAACGTAGATGTAGCCTAAGAATTACCAGTGACAGGTCAAAGGAGGAATTACAGAATAGAGTTTAACCTGCCTTTAAGAAGAGAGATAGCCGGTATTGAACTATTTAGTATGCACCACAGGCGAGTAGTATGCACCACAGGCGAGGGAAGCCAGAATTGAACTGATTGATTGTATGCCACTGCTTTCCCTCGAACAAAGGACTTGATCAAGGTACCGGACCAATACCAACCACTTGATTTCCTTCCCGCTGCATCTCCTGTGAAGAATAGCTTCCCGCAAAAAAGCAAGTACTTGACTCTGCAACTTACTAGAAGGGCCTCGACTCAGGTATTGAAGTTATGAATTGAATTAGTGTCATATTGATCATTGCTTCAAACAAGCACAATCACCTCTTTCGTCACCAACAACTGATCCAACTCTATCTGCTTACTTTGGCACAGCTTCCTCACCTGTTCTTTGAACTTCCACTGCCCTCACACTTTAACTACTGACTTGCCCTTACTTGAGAGCACACTGCCGCGCAACACGAACATGGGCTGCCGACCCACCCTCTGGTATTGAAGTTTCGAATTTCATTTCATTTGAAGACATAGCTTCTCTGGGATAAGTGTTTGTTAGTACGTTGCCATGAGAAAGTCCTGGCTTAATAAGGGAGATTGAGAGGCTGTCGCAAGTGTTTCTGATCCTTCTTCTGTAGAGATTAGATGCTATGATAGCTCTTCAAACGTATCCGACCCGAACTCGTACCCGTAGCTGCCGAACACAGGTTAACTCTTTTTCACCGATACCTGAAATAGGGGTTTTCTTAATCTTAATGCCTACGAAACTCTGGATTCCACTCGAACAGCAGCTTACTTGAGAATAGAAGTTAGCAGAGATGAGCCAGCTGTAATGGGTAAGTCTATAAACAAGCAGTAAATACCACTTTGACGAAACCCTTGTAAACCGAACTAGTTCTTACCAGACAGGCGAATACAGGACAAAACTACCCCGGACAGCTTCTCTCTGGTCTAGGCGCCATCCCTTCTGGTCTTCCTTCAAGCCAACAACTATATATCTTAGAATATAAATAGAAACTATCAATCTTATCCGCTACGCCTACATTTGACACAGGACCACCACACTACTTGTTGGGGCTGGAAACAAGGCTGTAAACCCCTTCCGCTCACTACGAGTAATCTGGGCAATAAGCTATAAGGCTGTTAGTATAAGGCAACAGTTTCATCTACTAAACAACTATGAGTTAACCACTCCCCTCGACCTAGACCAATTACTAGTGAAATGCTCGATTGCGGGAAACCCTTGATCTGACCTGACCCGTGTCTTCATCTGACCTACATCTCTATCTATATCTATATTTCTACCTATATCTATATCTATATCCAACACTCCTAGAGAAGCTCAACTAATCTATTTGTAGCCCCGGTGAACAAAGCACTAAGACCAACCCTAGAAACGAGCCGCTCCTGCCGCCATGAACAAAGGAACGAAAACAGGAGTGGTTAGTTTCAAGAGTCATAGGAAGTAAGCTTTGCTATCAGCCAAGGAACATAGTTAGTTGCGCTAAGGAGCCCCGGACCAGAGAAGGATATGCATCTTAAACAGGAAGCAGAGGTATTGTAGCCATACCATAGTCGTTCTAGTAGCTTGAGTTGAATGCGCCTAATTCAGTTAGCGGAGAGTCGCCTTAGTTAGATGAGATGGAGGCAAGAAGAGAGAACAGATATAGATATAGGAGATTCATTAAGTTATACAAGAGAGGGCGTAATTAGGACTCCCACTGAACTTGTTCCATTCTATTGAAGGTTAGCACAAGTAAATAAGTCTAATGCACTACACTACCCTCTTTACTTTAAATAGTTTCGTGCTGCTCTAGTTCCTTCTCTTATAGGCAAATTGGTATCCTACAGTAAGACTCATAGTGGCTTACAGGAATCCGAGGCCTTTGCTTACTATTAGTTCCGAGCCTTATGCCTACTAGTACCGAGCCTTATTGACTTTGTGTTCCACTTCGATCCTATACTTATTAGTTTGATTGTGCTCGCTCCTATTGTATTCTCTTACTTAATAGTAGTGATTCTGGGTTTTGAGTTGCCTTTATTGTTATTACTAGCTCAATTCTGCCTTTGCTCCCCAAGCAACCATTCCTTTACTACTGAGTTTTCTCTAATAAGGAGTAGGTGCATTCTCATACTACTGAGCTCTCTTCTGATATCTACGGTGTACTGAGTTCAAGTCGTAGTTCCGAGCCTTATGCCTACTAGTACCGAGCCCTGTCTTCTGGGGTTGTTTCCGCTTCGATCCACCATCCAAGCAACGTATAGACAAGCAGCGTAGTAAGTGGACAAAGGACAGAAGGGATGCAGTGCGGTATCTCTCGGTATTGGCAATCTAGGTATTGGCAATGTAGTTTGTCTTGCTTGTGTCTAAGTAATAAAGTGTAGTTTCAGTTTCAAGATCA
The DNA here is from genome assembly GCF_036884655.1 of Musa acuminata AAA Group. Taxonomy (NCBI): domain Eukaryota; kingdom Viridiplantae; phylum Streptophyta; class Magnoliopsida; order Zingiberales; family Musaceae; genus Musa; species Musa acuminata. The sequence continues at coordinate 69,027 of NW_027020453.1, forward strand.
GGTGACAGAGAATCAGCTGGATCTGGTGAGTCTAAAGCGGATACTGGATCATAATATGGATCAGAAGCCACAATTCCAGTTTAGGGCTGTAGCTCCTCTTTAACCAGATAGTCCTATGCAAGAGAAGTCAGAAGTAAAGCGGTTCAATGAAAAAGAGAATAAGTATCTTTACTACTAAGTAAGGGTAAGTAAAGGAAGCAGCAAGGAGTTTATTGCACCGGGTCGGCCAGGCCCTTGGATAAGTAAGCTTTGTTAGCTATACCGCAAAGATCAAGATCACAGGAACAAAAACACTGCAACGATCACAGGAACCAGAAATGAAAGAGACTCTCCTAAAGCTAGAACCGCTTCGTGAACAGAACCACTTGCAACAGACTTTCTTTAGCCACCGCCCTCACTCCCTGATAGAATAGCCCTTTTTCTCGTTGTTTAAGCTTTGTTCCACTCTGATTATGGCTTAGACCTTAGAGTCCGTTTCTTTAGTTGCCGTTGTTAGACCTTAGAGTAGTTTCTTTTCAGTAGTCGCCGTTGTGCTTACGTTTCATGAGTTTCTGTCTTCATCGTCTTCAAGTGGAGTTATCTTCTCTTCAGTGCTCAAATCCATTCCAGCCTCATAGCAAGCAAGTTCAATGACAGTTTGACTTCGAGATGGAGATACTCAGCAATCTTCTAGTGTGGGTCGGACTTTTCTATATATGATATTAGTGATGCTATGATAGCTCAGCGAAAGAAAGATTCAATGAATTCTTAAGACTGTCTTGCGCTGCAAGAGTTAGGATCAAATCTTATATGTGATGCTCTTAAAGCAAAGCAATCTTCTGCGCTCTAATCTTTTCCTGTTTCTGTTTGACTTTAAGCTGAGTTATAAGTTTCAAGGAGAGGAGAGGCCGGGTGTAACGCAAAAGGGAAGCCAAGCATTCAAGTTCAAGCGGATTCAAAAGAAAGTGAAGCGGCGTCAGCCAAATCTCCATTATGGATGCATTTAGCAAGTTCGTTATTACGGGTAGTTCCTACAAAGGATCGTACTGATTAGATTCTATTTATATTATATTCCATAATCTGAGTTAACCCTATGTTAAACGACTCTTTGGGCCTGATTTACTGCTTGACGGAGTATACGAGTTGGGGCAATTACATACAATCTGATTCTTCTGGACAGTCTTATGCCTCTGCTCCAGCTTTAGCCTCTAATCCTTCTTCGAACTCTTCTTCCGGCGGGACAGTTACGTTTGTTGTGCTACCAACGTGAGCTTAAAGTAGTGAGTAAGCAGTAAGCGGGTAATCTTCCAGACTTCAATCTTCTACAGCACTGCAATCTGATCTTTTGCGCTCGACTCTAAATCCGTTTTGGGTTCTTCCGCTAACTGAGTTTCTGTGACATTCATATCAATTCTATCACATTCAAGTTCGATTAAGATTGTTGATTTATGTTTGACTCGAAGCAACAAGACTAAGTAGAGAGATAGGTGCTTCTTCAGTGGGCGATGCAGAGTTTGAATAGAACTGCTATATTACTCGAATATAACTTAACTAACTAATATAACAGTAAGTGCACAATCTGATAGAAAAAAGGAATTGAGTAACAAAACATACTTTTCTTCAGCGCGTTCCTAATAGTGGAATAGAGCATCTCAGCAATCTAAAGTGGAATAGAGCATCTCATCTCCTCAATCAACAGAACAAGTAACTCGGGGCGGGGTGCTAAAGGAAAGTTTCCTCAATTCCTATAAATTATATGCACTGCACACATATGTGAAATTTCCATAGAATTCTGCCTGCACGATATGAGTTTGCCGGAAGAAGAAACTGAACAAGCTGCGGAAGAAGGAAGCGTACCCGGAACAGTAAATCTGGCTTGCATAGGAAGAGTGTTGTAGTAGATCGAGCTAGGCTTTCAGCACCTTATCCTTATCGAGGTTCTTTACCGTATCCTGTTGTAGTAGATCGAGCTAGGCTTTCAGCACCTTATTCTTATCGAGGTTCTTATCCTTATAGTGCTTTGATTTCCCTTTACGTGGTGCCAGTTCCCGAAAACAGTACAGGACTTATTGAGTCAAGTAACACAGAAAAAGATTGAAGCGCTGAAGCAAAAGAAGCTGTTAAGGCCGACTACATGCTTAAGTGGGTTTTAGCTCCTAGCGTGGAAAGAGGTGATTATGCTTGTGTCTAAGCTAAGGCTTTTGTTTCCAATATCGTTTATAGCGTCGTTATGCTCCTTGTCATAGAGTTCTGTTCTTGTGTTGTCGTAGATATCAGCCTCATCTCTTTTTAATGCTAAGATTAAGACAAGGCCCGCTACTGGGTTAAGTGGAAAGCTAGTGTCTATACTAACTCGCCCTTTGTGCCTTACGTGGGTTTCCATTTCCATAGATGAAAGTTGAGACGATACCGCTTGCTTCTCTTAAGAAACTGACTTTCCACGAGCAATCAATATAGTAGGGGAGCTTTAGAGTAGGGGTCGTATACTCAATTGGGTGCTTGTGTTGCGATAAGTAAAGAAGAAGCTTCAGAACAGTATCAAGGTGAAGTTCAAGTGTTTGCTTACGGGAGGCAGGAATCTCGTATCTTGATCTCGTATATAGAAGAGAAGCCCAGCTTGTTCAGTGCGGTTTCAAGGAACAGTAGAAAGTGTAGTTTAGAGAACAAGTAGATCTCATCTCGCCCAAACGAAAAGTGCCTTACGCGGGTTGAACAACCAGACTTGAGAAAAAACTTGATACGTGCGCAAATTCAAAAGGCTGTAGGAAGAGTTGGGCCTGCGAAAGAAACGGACTCTATAGGGGCAGAATCTCATTTAATGGAATCTAACTCGCATATCATCTAGTCTAGAGTTGTAATTGAATCATTTCCCTATTAGTTCAAACAGTTAATTGAACTGACAACAAACATCTATAAGTAGTCTAGTAGTACTTGTATAGTAGTAGCTTGGCCCCGATCCAAAGCCTATACCTGATCCCCCAGTTGAGAATCTTGTTTCTAATCTTGCTGATGATTGTGATCTATCAGTGGCTTTAAGAATGGAATGTTGTGCTCTCCTATTATCCTATGATATAAGTGCGTAACTGGACTGCTTCCTTCACATTGCTTCTTTACTTACTCTCCCTAAAAACACTGCTTACTCAACAAACTCACTTATTACTGCTGATGCAAAACTAAGATCATAGGCGCATCCCGAATTCTACTTGACTTCTTATGATCCTGGCACACATCTTGGTTAAGGCTATCTCTACTAGCTGGTCGATAGAACTTATAGTCTGTCTTTTGATACTGAAACCTATAGGCTGGCTAACGCGGCTTCTGTTGACGCACCCGCTCACTCAAGTAGGGGCGTGCTTCTATATGTTGTTTGTGTATATCTCTCCTCCACTTATGAATTGAATCCATCTTGCTTGCGTGTTGTTCCCACAGCTTTCAGAATTGAGTGCACATGGCTAACTTGCTAACGCTATAGGGCAAACTAGAACTAAGGCGTTTCGCATACTACAACGGCGAACTCAGGCAAAGCTCTTGCTTGTTTCAAATAATGAAAGTAGCACATGACATGATAGAAATTAATAACATGACAATAAGTATACTTTTACCGAGCTTCTTTATACCCCTTATTTAAGACTTGAGACTTTTACCGAGCTTCTTTATACCCCTTATTTAAGACCTTCCACTTCTTACGAGCTTCTTTCCACCTTACGAGCTTCTTTCCACCTTACGAGCTTCTTTCCACCTTACGAGAGACTTTCCACCTTACAATACACTTTTCCACCTTACGAGCTTCTTTCTACCTTACAATACACTTTTCCACCTTACGAGCTTCTTTCTACCTTACAATACACTTTTCCACCTTACGAGAGACTTTCTATGTTACGAGAGACTTTCTACGTGACAAGATACTTTCCTCTTGCAACCATTAACAATAAGCCGGCCCAGTGTGAAGTCAACAACTAGCAAATGAATAAAATGAGGAAATTCGAGAGAAGAAGACAACTATTGAATTCTAGTAAAAACACTCCTTACTGCCCTAATTCGAATTCTCTAAAGAGAGCAAGCATCTCCTCTTTGTGAACTCGCTTAAGTCCGTCTGACCTGCTAAAGTCATAAGTGAGTCTTACTCTGACCTGCTAAAGTCATAAGTGAGTCTTACCCCCGCTCGCTAAAGTTCTGGTTCTGCCTTTACCTGCTAAAGTCATATGGAATTATCCATCTTTCCCTAGTAGTGCTCAGCTTTCCCTAGTAGTGCTTGACTTGCTCATAACTCGCCGCACAACCAATTACTTAAGGTTTTTCGCTCGGCCAAGGCCTCAAACTCAACTGGGCCGCTGTAGTAATAGAATGAAACCACTTTCTTTATCTTAGCATCTCATTCTTTATCTTATCTTTATAGATGCTGATAAGGACACTGAGTCTGGGCCCGAGGGTGATGTGACTACTTGCATCAAGTTTCGTTCAGGCCGGTCAGTACCAGATCTCTCAATATAGGGAGCAAAAAACAGGCTTTGCTTACCTCTTTTCTTAAATGCAGAAAGAAGGGTCGAAGTTTAGACCGCTTACAGTAGTTCTATCCATAGAAAAGATCATGAAGGAGGCGATCAGAATGGTACCCTCATCCATTTACGATCCCGAGTTTCCAGACACATCACACAGTAGCTCGGGTCGAGGCTGCCACTCGGTGCTAAGACGGATCAAAGAAGAGTTTGGAACTTCTCGCGGGTTTTTGGAATTCGACATCAGGAAGTGTTTTCACACCATCGACCGACATAGAATCATCTCAATCTTAAAGGAGGAGATCGACGATCCCAAGTTCTTTTACTCCACTCAGAAACTCAAGTTAGCCGGACGACTCGTAGGAGGTGAGAAGGGCCCTTACTCTGTCCCACACAGTGTACAACTATCGGCCCTACTAGGCAACATCTACCTACACAAACTCGATCAGGAGATAGGTAGGATCCGACATAAGCACGAAATTCCTCTAGTTCAGAGAATAAGATCCGTTCTCTTAAGGACAGGTAAAAGTATGGTTGATGACAAAGAGCAGTCTGGAGAATCAGCAAGCTTCAAGGCTCCCCAAGACAATAGAGCCATCATTGTAGGTAGGGTAAAGAGCACCCAGCGCAAAGCAACCTTTCATTCCCTTGTTTCGTCGTGGCACACCCCAAACACAAGCACCCCGCGGCGAAGGAGAGACAATAAAACACCTTTCGTTTTCCCCCTTGGGCGTGCCGCCTTTCTTAACAAGCCCTCGAGCCTCCTTTGCGCCGCCTTCCTCCTAGAAGCCGCTGGGTTTCCCCCGAAGTCTGGTATGGAAGGCATCAATTATGCTATGAGAAGAAACCACCTTATTAAGTCTTGCAAAATCAGGGGCTTGCAGATAGAGCTGGGCGGGGAGTCAGTACTAGTTATCAGGTCAGATAGAGGCCTGGCCCGTAAGCTGGCCCCCTTGAAAACCCATGACTCATTAATAAGGATTTGTTACGCGCGATATGCCGACGACTTACTACTTGGAATCGTGGGTGCCATAGAGCTTATCATAGAAATTCAAAACCGTATTACCCACTTCCTACAATCCGGCCTTAACCTTTTGGTAGGCTCTGCAGGATCAACAACCATAGCAGCACGGAGTAAGGTAGAATTCCCTGGTACGGTTATTCGGGAAGTCCCTCCGAGTACTACTCCAAACCCATTATTGCGAGAGCTGGAGAAGCGTCTACGGGTGAAGCACCGTATCCATCTAACTGCTTTCAACCTACGCAGCGCGATCCATTCCAAGTTTAGGGATCTAGGTAATAGTCTCCCGATCAAAGAGCTTACGAAGGGGATGAGCTACAGAGGTCGTTTACAGGACGCGGTGAAACTAGCTCCGACTCATGGAACAGCTGGAGTAATAAGTCCCCAAGCTTGCATATTCTGGGGGACCTACATCTGGCAAGGATCAAGGGAGATCTCATTGTTGCATAGCTCAGGTCGCAGCAACGTGCCATCAGAC
>NW_027020453.1:77500-103239 GCF_036884655.1 Musa acuminata AAA Group
TGTAAATCAAAAGGCTAATGAAAGAGAAGAGCTCAGCGAATCTGGCAGTACCTTATTCTATAGTGTGCCATGATGAAAGCGGCTCAATTCATCTGTCTCGAAAAACACGTATTGAGAGAAGACCGTAATTACCCTCTTAAGAAATAAAGCCCTCTTAAGAAATAAAGGCAATATAAGTCTCTCACTCAAGGTTTTGTTGATTAGGGTCGATGATAAATAATAGTATGGAACTAGTTTGAGCTGCAGCGAATACCGATCCTGTGCGCCGACGACCATATGAAGAGAGCGCTGAGGAAGAGGAAGCAAAATCAAGTAGCCATTGACGACGCCTCACCCCGTCTCCATCCAAGCCAGACCGACGCCCAATCTACCGAAGGGTAATAATGACTTCGCAGTGGAAGCACTACCCGAACACACAACATACAAATCAACAGACACGCCAGAAGTGTAGTTCTTGTTTTACCCAAACTACCAGAAGTTACGTTCTTGTTTTACCCAAACTACCAGAAGAGTCGTTCTTGTTTACCCAAACTACCTGAAGAGTCGTTCTTGTTTTACCCGAACTCATAAAGGTCTGTTCCCAACCCAGCTGATCTCGACTTCCTCTGTATCCAATTGTGCTTCTAGTACATTAGTTTCAGACAACGATGCAGCAAGCGATAAGTCTATAAATGGAGTTGACCCGTTACAGATTGAAACCAGTCAATCAAAGACTGGGGTACAGCCTACCCGACCCGAGTTACAGACTGAAGCGGGCACCAACAAGACTGGTGCTCTGGGTACTCAGACTGATAGTAGTGCTAGGCAGAATGCAGCCAGTGAATCCAAGGTTTAAAGCGAGGTCAGTGAGAATGGGAGGAGTGAGTGCAAGCCTTAAACCGAGAACAGAGCTAACTAAACTAAGCCTGAAAGCAGTACCAACAGGAATGCAGCCGGGGAGTCCAAGCCTTCAACCAGTACCAAACAGAATCAACCTAGGTACTATAAACTACAGGACTAAGCCTGATACCACTGATAACTAGACTTCGACCGGATAGGCTCGTAATGGACTAAGTAGGGGGCGAGACTGAGACAAGTTTGGACAGATGGATGTCAAATCGGCATTTCTTAATGGATTTATTGAAGACGAGAAAGAGGTCTCTATATAGAACATAGAACATCGACCCCCCGTTTTATTATTCATGTTGTCTATGAAGGACCCAGTATAATAGTTCCAGAGGGCTGGCTCGCGCTCTCTATATTCAAACTCACTCTCATGGCGATATCTTGTTGGTATGCCTTTCTCTTTCTATTATTTGATTCGGACAGGCCCCACCATGATTCCTGAATGGAAATAATACAGCAATGGAGAATTCGTTCGAGATAACAGAGACTTTGGTCCTAATTACTTATTTCTTTGGCATCGAAGTCAAACTAAGCAGTTCAGGTTGTTTCACAAGCTAATTATAAGAGATCCAGAATAAGTTATCCATGGAAAGAAGGTTACCCTATCGATACACCTGTGGAAGTAATATGGCACCAAGTTCACCAAGGAAGTAGAAGGTAAACGAAAACATCCTTAGTATATAATAGTGCCATCGTTGGTAAGATATTGATTTTGCATGCACTCGATACTTAGCTGGCAATGTAAAAGAAAAGAACGACTTTCTTAGCAGGGGTTACTAGGACGAAGGTATCCTTCTTGGGCTGGACACCAAATCCATCTTTTCGTGGAGGATTGGATCCAATAACAAAAGAACTTCAAACTATTCTATACTTCCCTAACTATTGAAACAAATCATTACACTCGCTAACTACAGGCTAGGCATAGAATGAAAGTGGTTAAGATAAGATAGAATTCCAGTAGTGAAGATAGAATGAAAGTGGTTCTAATGTAAGTCTGGTGTTGGTGTGGGTAAGATAGGTAGGTAGGAAAGGTTCAATGAGCGGCCCTTTAGCGTGAACTAAGGTATTGTTCGGGTTCAATTAATTGTATCCATAGGATATAGGAGCAAGGCAAGATCAGAGGATAGAGGCTCAAGTGCTAAGTGAAGTATACGAGAGAAGAATTGCTATCAGGCAAGCAGAAGGGTGAAACTATTCTAAAGTCGGGGCAGAAGCAGTTTTAGCGGAGAAGTCAACTAGTTAATGCACTATTAAGTCAATTAGTATTTCTAACCTAACATGAGGAGTTGTGGTAAGTAAACTATAGAGTTCAATACCTTCTTATCGGATGCCCTGTAAGTTAATAGCGAGAGAAGAGAATAGAATGAGGATGCCCTGTAAGTTAATAGCGAGAGAAGAGAATAGAATTCCATTCAGTTAAGAAGTGAGTAAGCAACAAGTAGTTCTGCAGTTGTCCAGTTGCATCGCCTACCTTTCTTATTGTCTGCTTGTTTCAGCCTAGGAGATACCATTGAATCTTTTAGAACAATAGTAATAGGAGCCAGATCAGATACCTTATTTCTTATCCTAACTTCACTCTATAGATACCTTATTTCTTATCTTAACTCTATAGTAATTAGTTAACTTATTCTTCTTGTAGACACCACTGTAAACCGGTGATTCTCTAGCTTATGATCCATAGTAATCTGCTTACCTGAAATTCTACTAAGTAAGGCAAGGACTAAGTAAGGTATCCAACATCGGTAGCTGCTTCATCTATTTCAACCGGTAGCTGCTTCATCTATTTCAACTAAGTAAGATCTTGATTCCCTTAGCAACATTAGCAACATTGCTTCCAATACTATAGCTACTAAGACGAGTATACTTTATTGGCATTGAAGATTCGATTCCATGGTACCTACTACTTTGCTTAACTGGGACCTATCGAGCACCACTGAGAGAATGTTGTTACCTAACTGCTTCATATCAAACTTATGTTTCTTATCCTGTACCCGCATTCCTTGTATGACTAATAAGAATAAGGTATGATCCAGATTCAATTGAGGCCAGGCAACTACTAATAATAATAATAATTACACTAAAGCAGAGGCAGTGGAGGCAGTATCATCAAGTCAGTCCGATTCCAAAGAAGGGGAAGCGCAAGTAAGCATCGGAATGTCCTGTGCGAGTTTACAACTTCTTATTTAGGCGGGGAAGAAAGGAAACTGGGAATGCTGGGGAAGATTTAGTAAGGGGTGAGCTGCTTCAACAAATCACATAAATAATAGATAGTAAGTTGCTTGCTCATGGGTCACTCACTCCCTCTTTGTTTTTGATCAAGGTTTCAAGAAAGGAAAGAGAAAACTATCCATCCCAGCGTAGTTAGCTAGTTAATCCCCTGTCGGGTACTTCGCTACAGTTTGATTAGCAGCATTACAATACGATAACTTTTGAAGCTCCCTAGCTGCAGTTAAAGTATAATACCTTTGCTACGAAAGTGGGCTATAATTCCCACATAGAAAGAAAGAATCTTAAGCCGGACATAGCGATTGGCGAACAACAACTTGTGCTTAAAGCAATACCCTGACCCCTTATATCTCTACCCGAACGAGGGAGAGTCCCCGTTTATGGTCTTGCTTTTTCCTTTTGCAGCTCTTGGTCTTCCCATTTACTTCCGCCGAATACTTGAGGTTAAAAGCAAGTCAATCTATTAGCCACCTACCTTCGGCTCCTCTTTTTATCGTGGACTAGGGGGTTTCTTAAGGGAAGCTATTCGTTCCACTCGTTCGTTCGCGGGAAGCTATTCGTTCCACTCGCTCTAGGCATACTCTAAACTCCTAACAAGAGACAGAAGGAAGGGAGTAAACAAGAGCTACAACAACTCTAGTTTCAAGGCCAGAAGGAAGTAGACAAGTTTCGTTTCTTTTTTCGAAATCCAACCTCTGCTTATCCGCTTATCGGAAGGAGCAGGGACCTACAGACATAGACAGGACAGCTAACTTATTGGCACTGGATTGTCAGTCATATCTATTCTGTGCTCATGAAGTCTACGAAGCGAGCTGGGAGCGACCTCTTAAACTCAACTACTAGAAACTCTATCTGTAAAAAACTCAAAGTCATAAAGAAAAAACACTCTTAATAATAACAATAAGTTAGGTTTTGGGGGAGGCCGAAGCGATACTATCAAATAAACTTCTTGCATCCCTTGTTCTAGGTATAGGTACAATCGGGATCGGGACAACATTCCAATCGGCAATTGGCCACACGTAATGAATTATAATAGGTCAAATAGCTTATAGAAGGGGATGAATCAACTTTGACTCTAGCTGGTATGACGAAGTGAAGGGACTTATCCTAAGATAGGCTTGTTTTATGAGTAAGTTATGCCCATTAAGTTGGTGATTAATTAACCGTTCGCGTTTAGTTCACAGATAAAGGGGTGGGGTGGCGATCAAGGAAACTCATCTCTCTCAGATCTTTTGACTTCCAGCGTAGTTCCACTCTAATCAGCACGATGTATCGAAGGGACGAAACAATATATAGGGCAATTATCTCTAGCTCTTTACTTTGGTTGTATAAAAGGAGAAAGCAAGACGGCTATGCGGTTCAAATAAAACTTCTTTCCCTACCGGTGATGATAGAGATTTTCTTTCAAAGTCAAACTCCGGGCCGGGACTGCTTTCCTTTCCTGCATTACCGGATTGATTGCTTTTCTTCCTATTCCTGCAGCTGAAACATGAGAGGGAACAGCCTACTCCTTAAGTGGATTTGGTCTATAAAAAGCCTTTAGATCCAATTAGACCCTATCTGTCGAAGTAAAGCTATAAACCTATCCTACTGCCCCTGGGGAATATCAAGATTAGGCTAGGCGACTATTAATACTGGTTTTGTTGAGTGAAACGACTGCTTAGTCGAACGTCTGCAATCCTATCCTTTCAGTAGAGTTCGTTCCTTCGTTGATATCCTTTCAGTAGCTTAATTCCTATGGCGCTTACTTGTTCGAGATCTTCGTTCCTATAGCAAACGCTCTCGTCGCTCTCACTAATTTCTTTTTGAGTCAATAGGGCCGGCAGACTTATCCCCTATTCGTACTTCGAAACTTTTTATGAGAAATCCAGTCCCTTAGGTTATTCGATTGGAGTTTACGGCGTGATGGATCGTAATCATAAGCTCCCCAAAAGGCGACTAGTTTATTACGCGAGTTTTTTGACTGCCATTACCGTACATAAGTAAGATAAGAAATCCAACCATAGTAATGCCCATAAATGATAGACCAAAAGGAATGAGAAAATGATTTGTAAGAGTGACTTTATTGTTGGTAATTCGACTTGATAATAGAGTAGTTAGCTTGGGAGATGATACCTTATTTGATATTGTTGGACCCTCCAAAGAGCTTAAGGCATAAAAGCCTATAGGAGTAGTTCAAAACGAAAGGATAAGTGTTTTTGGTTGTTCACTACATAGGAAATGGTTCTTTTTCATTAAAAGGACAGCGCGCACTTTGATAAGCACAAGACCATGGAGTCCCTGAAACACGGCAATTCCATTTATTTATTACGCCTTGGTCAAGCAAGTATGAGGCGAGAAAGATCAAGAGTGGAGATGCCTCTAAAAGGATCACTTCTAAATGCAACCTTCTCATTCGAACACAAGACTCGTTTATCACTCTTCCCTTGAGAAATTGACCTCAATCGTAGGCAAGGGGATACCCACACCTTTACCTTTCCTTCCAGCATCTAGGAATAAGTCCCTTACTTTTCCCCTCAAACAAAGCCTATTCTCGAGAAAATATGTATTATAAATCAAATATGTCTTTATTATAAATCCAATATATCTTTGAATCGTGAGAAGGATTTTATGCTTAGCGTTGACTAGCTTTGACCGGGGCTTACTAATGGTAAATAAAGTGAAACTCCTGCTTGCTTTACTCGGAAGAAATGCCCTAACCTTACTCAATCATGCTACTTGAATGAAAGACGGGAAAATAGCCGGCTTCCGATATGCCCAAATACAATCCAAAGAGAAAGGCTAATAGCCCGTGAAACATCTGATTCTATAAGAATGCTATTTATGTCAGCGGCGTAGACAGGAGTTGTGACTTTCTCTTCCACTATAGCTAACTGGGGATTCTTTCACACTGGGGGATATGCCCGCTTTCTATCTTACACTATACTATATTACAAGCTTACTTGCCCAAGCCTGCACCCTACCTATTCATCTATCAATCTCGGGAGTTCCTGCCGAAAAGTAAGCCTTTTCCTCGCGCGCAACGCCCCTTGCTTTTTCACTTTTGTTAGGTTAGGAGGGATAGGAGCATAAGCCACTTTTAGAGGCGAGTTGCAAGATAGGTAGAATAAGGAGAAGGGCTCTTAATTATCATCTCCGTCGGTAAAGTATCTGGGAACAGAGAAAGATTAGATGAAACCCTGTAAACAGGACTCGAAAACGGGCAAACACAGGACGAGACTTAAAAGAAGTACCACTGCGCTTCAATTGACGACTTGGCTTGGATTGGACCCTAGTAAAGGTGTTAGAAGTGTTTTCCCTTCCCTTCTTTCTTTAAGGTTTTGTTTTCCTGAGTGATTTATTTCTCGCTTACCTTTAAGTTGACTTACCTTATCTGTTTCCGGATTGAAATGATGGATGTTCTACATTAGTTTAGTACTAAGAAGAGGGCGTTGAAGCGAGAGGAGAAGCAAACAGTTCCTTGGGGTAAGAAGAAATTCTTTATGAAGCGAGTGCAGTGCTTGTGTTGTATCTCGGGTTAAAGTCAGATGTTGGTACATTCCAAAGATATATAGCAAAAGTGCAATTGATTTCTGCGCATAAGAAGTTAGTTGGGCAAGACGAAGCACAGGATACGAATAATAATGGAACTGTCAAGGAAGAAACTGATTAAGTAGAGTAAGCTGTGTTGAAGCTGTTTAAGAGCAACGAGGAAGCTTTAAGTAGAGTAAATAGAAGAAGTTTCATCGCGGTGCTTGTGTTGTATCTCGGTTAAGGCTAAAGTAAGCTGCAAGCTGATCCTCTCTTATTTTCTATCTTTCGTCTAGTATTGGCGATGAGAGAAGCTCTCTTAGTATCTGGGAACAGTAGCATAAGAATAATAAGTATATTATAAGTTAAGATCAGTTTCAAGATCATCTGCTGGATCATCACATCAGAGGAAAGGGGAGTATAGTGTAGAATTAGGTAATTAGAGAGGAAGCAGTGCCCAGATTAAGCAGAAGCTTTGTTTTTAACAGGGACCCCCCACCCATGACTCTCTTTGGGCGCTAAGGGAGCTCGATTGGCGCTTGAAACAGTATCATCAATTCCTCCCCTGCAATAAGATCTTTTGCTTATGCTTGCTTACGTAGAGATTCAATTACTTGAGTTTCTATTTCAATTGTTTCATTCTAAGTATGAGTTATACTTTAATATGTTTGTCTTAGAGAATAGACTTGAATGGAATGGAAAGCAGGGTGCCTATCTTCTTTGACTTTCCGGGTTGAGGGATGCCTAGCTTACTTTCCGGGTTGAGGGGAATAAGCAAGTGTACTACGATAACCAGGATCAAGATCAGTTGCTGTATAAAGTATAGTATAAGTTCCAGAAGAAAAGCCCTATCTAGATCTTTTTGTTGCAGAATCATCATCATAAATTCCGTTTGCATTTCATAATTGAATTGCAAGTAATGTATCTTGCCTGATTGACAGCTTGCTTCCTTTACCGAGAATGGTGCTTTTATATGTAAGGTAGGTCTAGTGCTCAAGAGATTCCATTTCATGATTCAGGCTCTGCTCTTTATAGACCCAACAAGATGAAGTGGTGTAAAGGACGCGAAGGGAGTTCATGTTTTACTCAGCGCATTAGTCCGGGTTGGGTTCCTTACTTCTATCTATACTAGGCTGGGTGCTAAAGATACTTAATCTAATGCAGAAAAACATCAATTTCACCAACTTCCTAATCTAATACTTAGAGTTCAAAAAACAGTAATTGAGTCTCCATCTTTTACATATAAGTTCTTAATTGCCCCAACGTTAGCTGAATCAATCGAGTCGAGCGCAGAGCTATCATAGCATCTAAGTTATTTTTATTACCCCACTGGATTCTAATTAACCCCTAAGAAATCCATTCTTTATTCTGATTCACCCCTTTCCTAAATCTATGTCATCTCGTAATACAGGCTTCAATCTATCTCGTAATACAGGCTACCTTTTGCTTCCTTACTAGCAGGATCCGGATTGCATCTTCCAACTTGTTGTTCCGTTGCATGTTCATCTTCTTGCAGGAAAATCTCTTAGCTATGAAGCTTAACCAGAAGATGGAATTGCAGGATCAGATTTGGGTCTCTAAGGATTATTTAGTCTCTTTATCTCGCATTCACCTTTCACCTTTCATTTAAGGATTCTAAAACAGCTGATGTCGACTTAACTGATTCACTTGAAGAACGGATCAGTTTCAACAGAGGAAGAAGTTCAAGAATCAGCAGTTATATCTTCCGCGCAAGAAACAAGTCCACCTGTTTGTTTTCATTCTTATAGAGTTTGTTTGGCAAAGAAAGGAGTTTATAAGCTTTTATCGCCCTACTTCCAGTCTGTTCTTTAGCCTAAATTATCCTCTTTTGAACTCTTAACTCCAATAATCATAAGTTTGTTTATTCCCTTAATTGTGTTTCTTCCATTAATAATAATAAGAATAAGTGCGAAGTTCTGACTCATAACCTTGCCTTGCTTTTTCTATTTATTTTGGATTAAGAACTAGGGCATCTCAGTATTAAGTATTATAGTAACCTACTTGACTTCTTTTTGAGCTTTGCGTAAGAAATCCATTATTACGGTAATAAGACTGCTCAACTCCCAATCACCACTAATTCATCCCTGAACCATAAGCCTTAGCGCCACGAAAGCTCACATTAGTAGAGAACAGGTTTAGTTCTTTGAATGGAATTTAGCATGCTCATCTTTACAGCGTCGGTGCTTGTTCTTTCGCAACTTACTAGAATAGTAGAACAGAACTCTCACCTAACTAACGTACTTGGGCTAACACACCCTGCTCCCCAAATAAGCTTTTTTTCTCTTGCTTTACTTGTTCGAAAGCTCTTGCGAGACGGGGCGGGGCGAGTGGAGTCGACGAGATCAGAATGATAATAAGGATTTGTGCAAAAGGCATCAAGCGAAGCGGGAACGGGAAGGAAAGGTTTTGTTTTAGTGTTGTCCAGGTGCGAGTATGGTTGTTAACTTATATTAAGATTGTAGGAAATTCAATACGAGCATTACCTTATTGCGTTCTTTAACCACGAAGCCGCCTTAATAAGAAGGGAAAGTCAAGTATTTGTAGTGGTTTCATTAAGTTACTCGACTTGTACAGGGCAGCTATCTATCATCGATAACCAGAATAGAATCCATCTTTCTAGTGGCGAGGAAAAGAGTCAATTCAGTTTCATCTCCATCCCTTTTGTTGAATGATTTGCCATTAGCTCCGTTATAACCCTATGTTCAACTTAGAGAATGGGCTATTTTACTGCTTTTACTTAGAGTATATTATTAAGGGTAATAGAGTTCGGGTTAAGAAGGTTGTCTTTTCTTGCTAGAAGAATTATATAATAAAAGGATTTAGCTCAGCTTTAAGGTAGAGCTTGTATAGAAGGACAATGCAAGCGCTTTGTTGTGCATTATAGGGTAGTGGTGCTTTTGTGTCAATCAATTCCCGGTCTATAAATTGTGTTAAAGTCCTGTTTATAAGAGTTCTGCTAGAGTCCTCATTCAGGGTGCTTCTTAAAGTATAGTATAGTGAGGGTGCGAAGAAAGTCAGTTTGCCTTAACTCAAACTAATGGATTGGAGTGCCGCAGTAGCTCTACGCTCAAGGTGGTTTCGTTCTGTATAAGGAGTTATAACCGAATAAGAATCAAGATAAGATTGATCCAGTCGATTGAAAGACCAATGGATCACCATCCACATGAAGAGACTACAAGGAAGTGCTGCGATGGGAAAGCACCAGACGAGACCACTGCCTAGTCACTCTCTATTCCACGTATTAACGACGACGAAAGAGACATCGTTGATCGAAACCAACCTTCTGACTGAACCAGCGTGATGAACAGAGGCAGGGAACGATTAAGTGATGAACTGATCATCGAGTGCTTTCTTTATCCATTGAAGTGCAAAAAAAGCCCTAAGATTCCTTTACTTCCCCACACTCCCAATTCCCCAGAAAGAGATGAAATTGAAGGAAGCATTAATTTAGAAGCTTGTCGTTTATAGCCTGTTAACTACTCGGATAAGAATTGAACCACACTAATAAGAAGAATGAAATGAGGTAGTAAACAAGTAAGTAGGAGTAGCGGCATAGCGGTAAGTGTGAGTGAAGGCTTGTTGGCACTGGTGGAATTCTGGTCCATTGACGAAATGGCTCAGTCTTGTTGTTAGGTGTTTCAGGCTTACTACCTTCCCCCCTTGCTTTAAGTCTGTCTAGCACTGGGTTAAGTCTTACATGATCTAGGTCAATTCCGAGTAGCATTGATTTGATTCTGAGTGACACTTGTTTAAGCCTGATAGTTAGATGCCTGAGTCTGAGGAGCACGGGTTGAAGTCTGACTGAACTGCTTACCTTGCGACCTCTCTCCTCTTGCAACTGACACTCGGTCTTAAACAATAACTCTACCTTCCACAAATGACTCCATGGAACTTGCCCCTTGAAGACCCGTTTGCTGACTGACTGCATACTGCTTCCTTACCTGATCTTGCTTCCGATCTTTCTTTGGTCATAACTACAACTAACCATAATTATATGAGTCGACGAACCAATTACTTAAGGGGACAGGACTTGGTAAAGGAAACTATACCGTAAGCACCGAGTCAACAACAAATTCATCTATTTCTATTTCCACTCGCGTTCGAGAAAGAGCGGGGAACAGGATCAAAAGTATGAACTTCTATCTCTATTTCCACTCCAGGAATTGACTGACACTCTTATCCTTCGTTAGCGAAACAACTAATAAGAGCCTCTGCTTCTCGCCCTCTTTCGGATCCTACTGCTAATGCGGATCTTTTAGTTTAGGCAGGAACACCCGATTCACTTATAGCAACACCTTCCTTATTGATAGGTCACTTATAGCAACACCTTCCTTATTGATAGGTATAGGCTTGCACACTTGATTGAGAGTCCTTTCCTTATAATAGATTCTTGCCCTGCGCCAACAACACAAGACTTGAGATCAGTAGTTTTATACCTTCATTCTTACTTGTTTACTACCGAGGATTGACTACCCTGGACAGGCGAACACTGGACTTGGAGTTCAGAAAGAAGAATTAGTTTACTTAGGTATAGGAGAGGCGCCTCATTCTTTTAATAGTAGCCAGCAGGGCTTGTGTTTCAATAAGTATGAGTTTACAGAGCCGAGCCTGTAGTTGGTGAGTTTCATCCGAAATGTAATCCTATAGAAAGATCAATAATATGAGAAAGTTCTTTTACAAGTCTAGGTTTTGGTGAACCAACCCAGTACTCTTTCACCCCATTAATTAAGGGCACAGGACAATTCAGTTAGATTAGATGGAAAGGTATTGATGCCTACCTATTGCATGATCAACTGCTGAAGTAAAGTATCCGAAGAAGCAACTAAGAATAATTTCATTCCTTCCCATATAGAAGCAGTGCTAAAGAAGCAAGTAAGAAGGGCGAGACCCCTGAAGATGTGACCAATACCCGAGGCCCCATATGACCAGTAAGATAGAATCCAATCCGGTAACTAACCAAACCCAGTACTTTACTTCTTTCTTGACTTCCACTTATGCTCTTTGAACAAGGGCGAAATTCTTCTTAGTAGTTCATTCCTCCTGACTGAGAGGGGCAAGCAGTAAGGAGTGAGGTTAAAGCATCATAGTCGAGGTGGGCAAGGTTTACAATAAGTCCTTTGTTCAGCAAGCGGGTATCTCGGGCTAAAGTCAGCTACCGGGCTATTCAATTAGTAGGCGTCAATGCACTATAACAGCAGTAAGTATAAGAAAGAAAGTATACATCGAAAGGATAAGACTAAGATCTCTTCTTCAATATGTGCTATCGTAGTTGCTCGTAAGGTCTTTCATTCTATCTTCTATAGTAGGATAACAGATTCAACAAGGGGTAACTTACTATAAGGGCCTCTTTGCCCAGCCTCATAAGGATCTGGATCCGAGTCCTGTTTCCGCTACTCCGACTTCCCTTTCCACTCCCCTTATATAAGTTCTAGGAAAACCCATCTCTATTCTATCTTATTATAGGAGACTATCTGATTGCCCCAACTCTTGACTACACCGGACAGAGGATTTCTTACTTACGGAGCCAATTATACTTAAGGGCACAGGATTTGAAGAAGAAAGAGATGTTACCTATTGTACTGAGCCTCATGAAGTTAGAAACCCCTCTCCCTCTGTTAATGCAATTGAAAGCGGGTTTGCTCTCTTACTAGCAATTGCCAGGCCAGTGCTTTTGTTGGCTACTCGGGAGGTTAGAGTGTCGGCCCTTAAGTAATTGGGAAAGTGTTTCGGAAGGGTGAACAAAGCACTCAAAAACAGGAATCAAAGGAATTGAGAATTGAATGATCCCTACTTCTTTACTGGCCCTTAAGTGAATTGGGCTTTAGTGGTGGAGGCGCATCTACAACTCCCTTACCTGTAAACAGGACTCTAATCTAACTGGTCACTTACTTACTTACTTGGCGGGGAGCGAGGCGAGGAAAGGAGTCAACGTCTTCCTTGATACAAACAGAATGAATTGACAACACCAGACTTTAGAACTGCATATTCTCGAACTACATCTTCTGATGGGCCTGGCCTGGGACTCGGTAATAACCTTAGGACCGACTCACATCTTTAAGAATTTATTGCTGCTGCAACTTAGAAGAAATACTTCCTTCACATTAAACAAGGAATTCAACATATACATAAATAGTAGCCTGGAGTGTGTATCATAAGAAAGGTAGTGCAGGACCTGAAGTAGACTCATCACCAACAAACACCCTGTTGTTGCTGTAATAAGGACTCGGTAACGGCGTGTAATAACTTAACTAGTTAAGCTCTTTTATTTCACTTAAGCCTTCCTTCGATTCATTCTTTCTTTTTCATATGACAAATCTTCTGCATAGGCTGTGTAGGCAGTATAAAGTAGGGAAGCAGCGGCATACCATACAATCAATCTGTTCATTTTACCGTGTTTTTTGAACGCAACGTCTACTTAGGCTATCCGAAGATGAAACAAGGGATGGCGACCTCAACTCTGCAAGTAAAACATCTGTGTCTTGTCTATACTAAGCTTGGCGGGTGGTTTGATTCTTTTACTGGGGTGGGGCCGGGTGGCGAAAGGAATCTTATTTATCTTATAAAGAAAGAAATAAAGTAACGGCAGAAAGTATTCTCAAAATCAATCAAGTAGAGGCGGAAATCTGTTATCTAAGATAGAATGAAAGTGGTTCCGGACACCATAGTTGTAACCAAACCTAAGGACATCCATCTTAGTTACCGAATAGAAGAGAAGTACCGGTACCAACATAACATAGGGAATGCGGGCCCTATATCTCTATATACTTTGGATTATTGACTGACCGTTCGTATCAAAGCAATGAACACAGGTTCACTCTGGACTCAAATCTATCTACCGACTCGGGAAAGCCTTTCACTCTGCCCAGAACTCTTGACTATCTGATTGCCCCCTTGCCGACCTCGCTTCAGTGCTAAGTTCATTAGTTCTTGGCTACCCCGTCTCTGCCTATAGTCAAAATGAGTCACACCTAGACTCTGCCTAATTGCCCTACTGAGTTGCCTTGTTGCTACGCCTATGCGCCCTAAGCTAAGGATACAGAAAGAGCGGGATCAGATGACGCAACAAGTGGTTATGTTCCAGTTGACTCAGCAAGCAGACAAGCCAACAATGAGCAAATAGAGAGGTTTACAGCCTCAACACCAAGTAGTTGTCATTGAATCCTGCCCTAGCGACTGTTCCGAGATACTTTCCTGCTCTTGCAACTACTGTTCCGAGATACTTTCCTGCTCCAGCAACTAATAAATACGTGTATAAGCAACTAAGGCTAGGTATGAGAAGGTGCTAAGAGCCGTTTCTTTTATGCCCGGTAAGTCAACTAGTTCAAGTAAGTAAACGAGGTAAGTCAACTAGTTCATAGTAAAGGTAAGGATTGCTAGTAGAAGCTTTCATTCTAATATCAGAATTATTTACTATCCCCGAGTTGCTTATTGGAAGGGAGACAAAGACAGATTCAAGTAAAACACCCGGTGGAAATGCCCCTGAAAGTAGAATAGTTGGTTTCCAGCAGTGGCGAAAGAAGTCATTGTTGCCTGAGGTAGCTACCCGGTCTCCTTTCTTTATAAAGATAGATCCAATTTGAAAAGTGTGAAGAGCAGGTTTGGAAGCAGTACCCGAGTAAGCACAGATGGAGTAGTTGGGGCTTAAGATAGTTACTCCAACGGAAACAGCATCTAAGCTTTATCCAATGATGGGAGAGAAGAGAGAAGGCTTTATCCAATGATGGGAGGGAAGAGAGAAGAAATGAAAGCAAAATCATGCTTGCTTCACTCACTTGAAAAAGATTGAAAAGGCTTAAACAACCTTACACAAACAAGGGATAGCTTTTGAATTAAAGCCAACTTGCACAGTGATGAGCTGTCGGTCTAGTGCCAGTACTTAATCTTAATCCCGAGTTTTAGAAGTTATCTACTATATAAGAGAGAATTTCAGTAGGAATGTCTCAGAACCCTCATTCTTCACCTTCCTTCCAGCTTGAATTATAGCTGATGATATCCCTATTTGCTCTCTTGCTGATGATATCCCTATTTGCTCTCTTATTTCTCACGGGTTTAAGATTCCATCCTAACCACCTACTTTAGATTCTTCCATTGCTATCAGCACTAGGACTTGAAGCTGCTAATAGAATACTTTATATAGAATAGAAAAGAAAGATAGTTAGTTAGAATAGAAAAGAAAGATAGTTAGTTAGACCCACCCCCATATTATAGGATGATCCACTACTCCAGCGGGGAACTTTGACTCTTAAGAAAGATCTTCGCTGGAAATACAGGGTGATAGTGAAACTCCCCCATTAGATATAGGGACGGACTGGCTAATAGAAACAACAATATTGGACCTAGACTGAAAAAAGGGCTGGCTTTCTACTCGTTTACTGAGCGAATCGCTTAATTAACGGTAATCTTGGAATCAAGCTAACGCTCTAACCGTCCAGTCAGTCCCTAAAACCCGGATACAAGATAGATTAGAAGAGAAGTAAGGTGAGAGTAAGCTGCTATCCCCGTAAGCAAACCCAGTGCTGTATGCAAACTAGCTAACCTTAAAGCTATTGAGTCAGTCAGCCTTGTATCACGCGCCAGCAAAGAAAAGTCAAGCATTAACTTATCCATCAGTAGGGACAGTTGGGCCAGTGCTCAGTAAACCTTTAGTGGTTGAGACCCTGATAGTTCTTAAGAGACCCCGTCGTAAGCATATTCTAAAGCCGATATCCCTTCCGTCCGTCTATTGTTCCCGGCAGTTGTTATAGAATAGAGTTCGTTTCGCTAGCCCATGAATTAGGTTGTTACCTCTTACAGCTATTAATCATAAGGGGCCAAGCAACGGCAGGATCTTCAGCAGTGTGGTATCAGTCAGTGCAAGCCAGAGAAGAGAACTGAACAGATAGAGGTAGAGGAAAAGAATTAACTAATCAATAAGATATAAAGAATCAAGGCCTAATTCCGGTATCAAAGAAATAGGTACCGATTGCATCATCTGATCCAGCCCCATCGTAGGCTTATTCAGAACTTGAAGTGGGGGTTGGGTCGGGCTTGGTTACATACTTGTATGGGTGGTTCAGTGGTAGTTTTGACTCCATCAGCTGACTCTCCTTTATAAAGAGAATAATGAATGGAAATAGTAGAAGCTGGATATCGCTCTTTAGCCTCTGATACTGCCTCTACAGCCTCTAAATCTTATCTATCTTATTAAAACAAGGGAAGTGAAAGAGTTCAATGAATTCTTTGTTGCTTTGATCGCATAGAAGTCAAGAAGGAGGCCAGATTACTAACATATAGACATGCGCTCGACTCGCAAGTAAGGGTTATGAACCATCTTCCGCATATAAACTAATAACTGCTCCAGATCTCGTTGATGTCTACTTTCTGGATTTCTGGATTTCCTTCCCGCCCTTGTGCAAACACTACAAAGAGAAACTACAGGACCACTGAGGTATTAATGAAGCAAGTAACCTCCCCATAGTCAAATACAGAATTCAACCGGGTAGTCAAAGGTAGAGCTCAGTTCTTTTACTTATTTGTATCATTCTTTTTCTAGCGGGCAGGCAAGAGAAGCTATAAATGGTGTTGGCAAAGGCTCTGATCTAGCACATATAGAGCTCACTAAGCAACTTGTAGTGAGGCAAAGCAACTATCCAAGTAACTACACACATGGGTTATACTAATACTGGGGCTTCTTCAGCGGGAAGTGGAGGTTGAGGTGAAATCAGGGTCTCGGGGGCAGGAATTGAGTAGTGTTGCTTAGCGCCCGGTCTGCCTCTCCTGAAGGGTGCAAGAGAGATCAATTCTCCTTTTCTTGCGTCTTCAAGTCTGGTTTCGGGTGCTTGTGCTGCAGTAAACATAGGTAGGTTGGTGCTGTAGCAATAGGTCTAGGCCTCTTCCCCTTTCTTCCCCGCTTGCTGCTTACTTGAAATATTCCTAATCTAATGCTGTAGCACTTGAATCAGCTTCTTTTCTTTCGCCAACTAACATAGATGCAACTCCGTATTAAACAGCCCAGCAACCTGTAGTGCTAAGTTCATCAGTCTCGGCTCTTTCTTTGGGTGCGCTTGTTTACTTGCTTCTTTAATAACTATGGATTGCTCCTCTGTCTCTTGTTAGATTGGAATTCTGTATTTGTTTAGGTCGGGTCGGGTTCCAGTCCAGTAGTATACGTTATTGTGCTCGTTAAGTCTAGTAGTACTGTTATAGTGTAATCCCTAGTTAAGAGAGAAAAGATGCTATGTGATTGCCCCAACTAGTAATTTCGTAGTTTCATAAGTAGTAGTAGCAAGAAGTATAGTTGCCGGGGAGCAAGTAGTAGAGTATGGTTTACAGGAAGAGTAGAAAGGTAGAGAATAGAGTTGCCTGAACACTGTAGGAATTGAGAAACAAAGATGAAAGAAAAACGAGTGGCCAAGACACGACTATATTCTTATTAGATTATTATAGGATATTATAGGATGACATTCAAGTAAGGGAGATAGTTAACTGAACCCTAAAGCTAAGCAAAAGAGTCGAGGTAGTCAAGCTAGTCCAGAGGAGAGAGAGGCAGACAATCAGAATGAAGTTGACTTCACTCTTAGTAGTAGTAGCACTGGTAGCAGACTTTAGCCCGAGATACTTATAGCCCAGGTCTGAAACTCTATCTCTACAACAAGGGAAGGAGCACTAAATATGTTAGGAAGAAATTCACTCTAAGGACAGCCAAGACACTACTAATGTGTCGCGGCAGGGCCGCTCATCTGTGCCCGTGGAATGGGAAATCTACTGTAGGCTCGGTATCAGCAGTGGGAGCAGGTTCAAACAGAAATATTCGAATATCAATATTGGAGGTCTTCTTACTAAGAGTAGTTGAACCCTACTATGCTAGCTACCGGAGGAAATATTCTAATATCAATATGTTAGGTCTTCTTACTAAGAGTAGTTGAACCCTAGTTAGCTCGCTATCTCATATCATCGTGGAGCGTGTGTCCTATTGGATATAGCATATTCTCTAGGACTCTACTCCTTACTGCCTCTACTTGGATAGCTGAGTCAGAGCTTCATGCCTTGGAGGCCGGGGGCACCTGAGTCTCTGCTACTTCGTTCCGTATACACCATTCGCCAGTGGAGGCTCGATTCAAAACCATCCTACTGTTTTCGCTGCCTTAGACTAGGATTCCGCGGGGACACGCCCGCAATGAAGGAAGGGCTATTGGCTTATCTCGCTACGATCGGAGACTTCTCTATTTAGTTGCATAGATCACTACAAGCAAGCTGAAACATAGTAAACCCTTGCTTGCTTATGAACTAGATGCATGCCCCTTACACTATCGAAGCAAGCTGTGTCAAACAAAATCGAGGCGAAGGCCACTATACTGTACAATCACCGCCTTGGTACACTCAGTAAGAGTGCTCTCAAATACCAACAAGTCTGACTTCATCAAATAACACAGCACACGAAAAGCTACGACTATATTGCTAGTAGGAGATAGACAGTATAAGATAGACAGTAGGAGATAGACAGTAGGAAATAGCCGCCCATTAGGATAGGAGATGGACAAGTATTAGATAGACAGTAGGAGATAGCCAATTAGGAGATAGCCAAGTATTAGATCCTAGTATATTCCTCAATGAGTGTATCTTTGGAGGATAACTATCCCTTGTTTAAAGACCAAAGGCGACTAGAACAAGAGAGGAGATCCTAGTGTCATTCCTCAATGATTGTATATTTGCTTTGGAGGATAACTATCCCTTGTTTAAAGACCGAAGCGAAGGGACTAGAACAAGAGAAGAGACCGATGACACTCCCTCTTTGAGCTGACTTACACAGTCCTACAATTAGGAATGTTAAGGATCCAAGCGACTCCAGATCCACTCCTGTTAGCTTAGCCTACTTAGTAACTCGGAACTCTCGTTAGTGCATCCCGAAAAGAACAAATAGGCGCCGAACATAATCAAGTACTTGCGTTGAAGCGCAAAGTTTCGTTATGAGCAAGTCCTTTCTTCGGGCGCAAGATAGATTTCTAGTTGTTTCCTAGGCGCGCCGATCAGATCCAGCATCTGGTTATCTACTTATTGTTTATTCAAGTCATTATTGTACCGAGTCGACTCAAACATCAATTTCCATATTACTTTATACACCACCGATTGCAGCTGGCAACTACACCTCTCCTATGTCTACTAATACAGATGAAACTAGGGATGACACTCTAACTCGACTTCACCTCTGATTCTCTAACTACTGTTCCACTCGGTATTCTGAATCGACAACACTGTAAACTGTAAGCTGTCCCCTAGTAGATCTAGCATGCCTATCTCAATACCCGGCTAAGGAAGCTTTTTCCCCGGCATCAAGGGAGACAATTTGAAGTTAAAGGAATGAAAGAGCCGAGCTACTAATACAGTACTGGCGCCCTACCAAGTCAGTCAACCAGCGATAAAGAGTTCAAAGAGCCATAGTCGAGGTTGGGCAAGGTTTACAATAAGGCTTAACCGAGTTGAATCCCATCCCGGGTCTTGTTCCAGTCATAAAGTAGAGTTCCTGTTAATAAGTGAGGAAAGGGAGAAAAGCAGCTTCCTGGGGAAATGGGAAGACAATAAGTGTATTGAGAGGAGAGGTAGATTCGTATCGGAGCCAGAGAGTAGCCAGCAGCTTGCGGTAAATAAGAAACCGATTTCCGTAGTAGTAGCTTGTCTCTCTCTTTGTCTTTTAGGGGAGGAGCCGAATTCAGGTATCAAACTTAAGAGTCAGAAGAACACCGGAAGCAATAACTGTATTGGTAGTCTGAGTGTCGGTAGGCAATATAGTAATAAAGAGAAGTCGGGTAGGGGAAGAAAGGGTAGTTTCATCAGTAGTAGTGGCTTGGTCATTAGTAGTTACTTGTCCAGTTGCTTGGCCCCGCTTCGTCACTAACAAATACTGATCAAACTGGGGACTCTATTGGAATCCCTAAATGAGCCGGGCTTGGACTCCTAATAGATTTTCACTCGCTTAGACCAATTGCAACTACATCATCGAATAATGGCGCAAAGAGAGATCACTTCCTAAGACGGACATGAAACCCACCCGTAAAGACAAAAGAATGAAAAGGAAGGACGAAGGCCCAGCAGAGATGATTCCATTCCCTGATATCAGTGCTTCTATACATGCCCCGATCTCTAACTCATACTGGATCCAGTCCCATCCTATTTGAATTAATAGAATCTAGCCCAATCTCATTTGATCTGACTCTCCTCTTTTCTAACTCCGTTGGTGTGCGCTTCTTTAGAGTTAGGGGCGGCAAGGAAGGTTTCTAATCTCGCCTAAAATGACAGTTCATTCAATGGAATTTATTGTAATGGTGAACGGGAGCCCCTCTTCTATTGAGAGAAGAATGGTGATACAAACAAGTGAGCTTTCTTTCACGCAAATAATATGGAAAGCCAGAACTTGTAGAAACGAAAACAAACTCCATTGGCTTCATTAAAGAAAGCAGAATGAACTAAACAGAGCGCCTGTTGCCCGAATAGACCCAGCTCCCTTGGGATTGATATTGCTAATACTAGTTGCTCTTCGCAGTCCTTTCCTTGTGTTCCGCTTGCTTTAGTCCAACCTCTTGTTTAAGCTCCGTCATGGCTAGTTCCCCTACTAGTATTCATAAACCCGGCAAGCAAATAAATAGGCTTTATAGCTGCCCCCCGGTTCAAGTTTATATAATTGTAGTCAAAAGGCGAGCATACAATTCCATATCGCTCCTAAGACGTAGTTCGCAGGTTCCTCTTTATAGTGTAGTTGGCTCTTCCAGGTGCTTTTTAGGGCGGTTATAAAAGAGCTCGACCGAAAGGGGAACTTCACTTACGCTATGAATTAGGACAATGAGACATCCTAGCTTCGAAACTCCATAATGCCCAAGCGACGGCTAGCTTCGAAACTCCATAATGCCCAAGCGACGGGGTTCCTATCGTACGAGAAAGCGAATAATACCTTGAACTATAGCACCTTCCCCCTTGTTATACGGAATGCAGTAAGGGACTTGCTTGGGCTTTTAGGCACCACTTCCATTGTAGAGCTCTTAATGCCTCGACTTCCTAGGTCTAGGTTAGTATGCCCGCGGGTCCTAGTATCACCTAGTTCTAACGGCTCGGTCCTAGTATCACCTAGTTCTAACGGCTCTATAATAGAGTTAGACGGAAAGAAAGGTATTCTATGAGTTATAGAGTTGGTAGGCCAGAAGAACTAGTGCAACGAAGTGGAACGGAGAGATAGCTTCTAAAGTCGTATCTGTAGCACCCGCAAAAGCCCCTATCTTCTAGCAATATAATAAATATGTAGGAATTCCAGTTCTTGAGGCCCTAGGATCAACTGCAGCAAGAGAAATATCCGTTTGCCAGCCAAGTTGCTCCAAGAGTTCCAATCTTATTGGCTTGTGAGGTTTGGTAAAGTGGAAGTGTTACCGGAATGAAGAGACTAGACATCCTGCCATATGCCCTGGGACAAGGAGCCCCGCTCGGTGCAGAGAAGCATCTTCCTTCGATAATGGGGTTCCAGCCAGCCTCTGATTCCGCTAAAATGGTTAACCAAATAGGACAACGATCAACAACAAGACAATGAGATGGGTAAACGGACTTATCTAGTCAAGGCTCAGGTAAAGGAAAACGGATTGAATAGTAAGTAGCTTCTCCATTTATGTAGAAATAGTAAAGCATTGCTCACTGTCGTTTAGTCATTCCAGGCTAAGGAAAGCTAACCCAATGGTATAAGAGTGCCCATCGAAAAAGCTTTTGAAAGAGCAGCTCGACTCCGAGCAAAATGTCATCAATCGCAATGAGCCACTATAGGGATAGAGAGAAAGACCCAGCATCATCAAAAGGCCTCGGTAAACCCCCTGCCCTGGAAAGAGCCATACTATTACAACATCGCGTCATTCAATAGCCTTGAAGTCGGCGTCCTGCGTGCCTTCGCCGTTCTTCACTGGAACCTCCCCAGGATTACTTGAATCTGCCTTCTTCTCTTCAACAACTAAAGTGGCTCACCAACGCCTTTTTCCAAAGCAACAACAGCCCCATCAGGTACAACATCGGCCTCGTCCTCTGTGGGTCCGCTCTGACATATCCTCCCGGCGGATCCGCGTTCTCACACCTCTTAACCCTCTTTAACATCATCTCCCTGAGCGGTCTGCGAAGCAACATCTCGCCCTAAATCCTTAACGTGCTAGCCGTAATAAAAAGAGAAGCCTTCTTTACCTTCATGAAAAACGGATCTTGGATTCGAAATAGACTTAGTAAAGCTTATTCCGAAACTATCACTCCAGCTCTCCCACTGTTAGCCTTTTTCCTTCCCAAATAGGGTATAAGCTAGTGTTTTAAGATATCCTTTTAAAGGGTAGGAGGCTGGGTAAGCTTTTTGCCTGGAAATGAATGTATCCCAACGACTGGAAGGGAAAAGTTGGCCAAGACGAATTCATTGGATTAGCAATAATAAAGAGGATCAATAAATCCAATTCCTGACTCCAAGGCAGAAATCAAGATAAAGAATAGAACGATTGGCCCCAACATTGCTATAGTTTACTCTTTGACACCGAAAAGGCTTTCACGTGAGCAATTGTTATAAGTAAGATAGTATAAGTAAGAGAGAGATGGGCATTCCTACCTTTGGATTCTTTGCATTCTGTTTAGTCATTCTGTATGTCATAAGTGTTTTTCTCTCTATGGGAATGGGGTTCCAAGCCTTCCATGTAGGCTATTACCTATGTTCGTGAATCCCTAATCTGTCTAGCACGTAATCCGAATTTGACGTCTAGGATAACAAGTGTATGAGCTTAGAGGTCTCTCGCAATTTCTTTCTAAGTGGAGTATTCGGCTAAGGGTTAATGCTAAAGTGCTTGTGTCATGATTTCAGTATCGGTTAAGCCTTTCTATTATCTGTTTCAAGCTTTGGATTTCGGTTCGCATCGAGGAAATGGGGATGCTGGTTAATCACTCCCCTGTGGCTTAGTCGACTAAGGTTCCATCCTATCTTTCTGTTGGTGCAGTTGCTCACGGGCCTCTTTCAGTAAGGTAGGTTATTAGGTCTGTGCTTAAGTCTAGTATTGGTTCTAAGTCTGCTAGTGGTGCTGCCAGCCTAGGCGAGTCCTTCTTTTGGTACTGTGTTCATAGTCCAACCCCAAAAATCTACTTAAGGCCTATAAGACTGATGAGTAAAAGCCGATCTACTCGCCCTTACTTCCAGCTCCAGAGTAAAAGCACAGATGCTTTGCCTTGCCATTCAAGTAAGCCAGTGAGTCGGTCCATTCGCTATGCCATCCTAAGTCTATAAGTCGTCTCAGGCTTGTGGTTACTCTCTTCATTTCCATTGCTTTTATTAGCCATCAGCCTTTAATTAGAATCGGTCTTTGATGGTCGCGGTGTAATACAAACGTATATTTGCTCTTGCATTTATTGTCTTATTATTAGTAGACGGTGGTGCAAAATGTCGGGACTCTTGCAGATGGTAATGTTCTTCCTTTTTGACCCATGCTTTGGTTGAGTTTAGGAGCAAAACCTTGTGCATAAACAAAACCCCTAGTAAATACTGATCATTGGCTTTAACGGAATTAGACTAGAAAGTAATTGGCTTTAACGGAATTAGACTAGAAAGGGCAAAGGAAAACCGCATTTGAGGAATCAGACGGATCCCTACTATACTGGCTTGTTACTATAGCGAGAAACTGGGATTACTGCAACAGCAAACAAGCACACTCTCACCAGCGAGTCCATTTTATCCAACAAAAAAAGGTGTGGAAATAGGTGCCTGGGCAAATAACCTTCTTTCAGCGAGCAACTTGTTCCGCTAATAACCTTCTTTCAGCGAGCAACTTGTTCCATTTAGAAGTTTCTCCTTATGTTTGAAAGCGTGACAGAAGAAAGTTATCAACAAGGGGAACCCCACTTCGACTCACCAAGTAGAAGGCTTTTGATATTGATTGTTTGATATTGTTTCTTCTTAAGTTATATAGATCAATGTTTGGACTGTGTTTGCCTAGGGAAAACATTTGCCGATGTTTTGTATTACCTACACTAGTGACTTTCTCGCCTTAGGCTTAGCCACTCGGAGCTCATAGGGAGATAACTTATAGAAATGAGATTTACAAGAACCACTAAGTCCTCACTGTTCAATACAAAGCTCTTGAGTCTTGGATTTTCTTATACCATTCTATTCCATTTTGTTTGGCCATTCTATTCCATTTTGGTAGTTCAATCGCTATATTTCTTTATTTATTGATTTATTGAATATGAGTGTGCGGCTTGTTATAATGGATCCTATTGATAGTACAGAGAATGGGTCTGGCATCTTTATAGAGATGGGTTTTTTCTTCGTATGATATTGATTCTAGTATCTGGAGGCGGGGAAATGAAATAGATTAATAGTAAGGTGTGGCCAGACCACTGTGCAAATATAACGCTCGCGTCCGCGTGGAGATGGATCTCGCCTAGGCCAAATAAGATCTGGTTAGGAATGGGTTAAGGAGTCAAATGGCATCCAATAATCGTAGAGAACAAACTAGTTCCTCAGTTCCCACTGCATGCTTCGAGGCCACGACAATTCCGGAGCACCCAGAGGAAGAAGAAAGAACATTACATGCTGCGAGGCATCGCTGATAACATCGCGTACTGTTGCCTAGGAGAAACCCTTTATAAGGCTAGCCAAGCTAATAGACAAGTCAATACTAATCTAATAGAAAGTCAGCAGCAAGCATAGAATTCAAGCCGGTTTTCTTCTTACTTGATAGCTCAGCAGATATATAAGTCAACCTAACACAGCATTCCCTTTTGTAGACCTATCCTGGATTTATGGAATTATTTCCCGCCCTTGCCTTGCCTTAGACAGAGACGAAGCCTAGCTTTCTTCCGATACTTATTAACGAGAACCATCCCACAGATCATCTTTCAAACCAACTTACAGATTTAGGGGCATTCTGACCATCTCCGCTATTCTCCCCTTGAAGTAAGGATTGAGAGGTCTCCCGCCTACCTGCCACCACTCAAAGTATAACTGTTATCCGGAACGAAAAGTCAATCAAAAGTCTCTTACAAGGTGGTTGGTTTACTTGCTTACTAGTTAGAGAGAAGAGGATGAAAGAAAGTGTATTACTTGAACAAAGAGCTTAGGGAGAAGAGGTAGGACTAGACGCGCCATTAGCCCTATGTAAACTAGAGTATGGAAGTGGAACACAGTCGAGTCTGCTCTCCAGGCTATCTAAGACCTTTTCCGCCCAGAAGTTGGGTAAGACCTTTTCTGTATGACCAAAGGAATTAGGGCCTATGTAGGAAGACCCTCCCCGCAAGAAATCGGTACTTTCGATAAGTTAGTCAAAGAGAATGCCGACGCTGGAACTGTGGAGGCGACTCCTATCCGGCGTATTAGTGGTCGAATTACTCTATCTATACAAGTCCGTTTTCAGAGACAGACTGACAATGGCCTTCCTTTCTCTGCATGAAATAAAGCCTTTACATACAAGGAAAGTTGTGTTCTAATCTATTGAGAACTCGGCAGCAAGGAAATATCTATTGATGACTGGGGGAGCAAGGAAATCTATTTACTGGGCAGCAAGGAAGGAGTTAGGTTACAATGAACGAACTGCTGATTAGATAAATATCTCGACGGAGGCTCTTGCTTTGGTCTGTATTTAGGGGATTGTTCTTCACAGAGTTGGATTCCATTTCCTGATAAAGAGAGAAAAGGTGCTAAGAGCCTTCACGTAGCGCGGATATACTTGACCGAGTCGAAAGAGAAGGAAAGATGTCAGGTTGGTTCATTTTGTTCGGAAGAAACACTCCAGCTTGCTCATTGGAAATAGCCCGTAGCTTGCCCGTTGCTTGACAGCTTGCCGGTTCAGAATGTTATTAATAAAGCAATTGAACTTGCACCAAGTATATAAGTTGGTAAGATTACCGATGTTTCTATACAAGACGGTAGACTTTATATAAGAGATATTGTTTTGAAATAAGCAAGTTAGGATCCGAAGTCGGTGTTATAGAATTAGATACAAGAGCTTAAGCCTTAGCGCGGGTTGTTTTCATTGATCCGATCTTGTTTCATTGTTGTTAACAAAGGAATCATATTTTGATGCCCCGGTATGGTAGGCTTAACTACTCAGTCACTAGATCGTACCTCACCTTTA
>NW_027020454.1:0-25049 GCF_036884655.1 Musa acuminata AAA Group
AGATTTGGATCACCCGGTGGTCCACGACGAGACCATATTCTGGGTGTCGGCGCGGGAAACGTGCAGGATGATTAATGCGTACGTCGTCGCCTTCGACCTGAGGACTGAGTGCACGCAGATCATCCGACCGCCGGAAAGAATGAACATCGATCCCTCCGACACCATTGGGATCGGCAAGTGGGAGGGAAAGTCGGTTTGCCTGATTCATTACCGTCTGTCTTCTCGGGTGTTCGCTCTAGAGCTGCTGGAGAAGAGTAACAACGGTGGGATACGCTGGGTGACGGCGCATGAGATAAGCTCGGACCGGATGGGGTTCAAGAAACCACTCAACGTGCTGTCCACCATGCTGTGTGAGGTGGCGACGACTACGCTACTTGTTTTCGCCACACATGAAGATGCATACACCTACAGTATAAGGGATGGAGAACTCAAGAAGCTGGCATTGCAGGAATGCCATTTACCATCGTTGATCCCTTACTCTAATACGCTTCGGCCATGCGGTGAAGAAGAGGAACTGTTCGAAACAACCTGAAGAGACTTTTTTTGTTTGTTTGTATTTCCTATTATGTATACATTCTCGTAGATAAGATAAGAGAAGTTGAATGAAAAATGTTGTCTTCCTTGTGTCCAATGCTGCGATTAAATATCATGAAATAGAGGGTTTTTTGTTAGTAGAATTTTGTGCCATTGTGAATGAAACAGCAAGAAATGATTTCTTGGGAGACAATATTAAAATTGTTATGAGAAGGTATAACATATCATAGGCAAATTCACTTAATAACGCATAGTAAACAGGTTGTGCAAGAAAAAGTTCATATGCCCCGACTAAATTAGAATGAATGATGCAAGCATATGGAGGGATAATAAATAAGTTTGGGACATTGAGGGATAATTAATATGTTTTTTTAATTATCACTAAAGAACCTTTACCACCTCGAAACAATAATCTCCTATGTCGATAGAATATTATCTTAAATATTGGCTAATTGTAAAAAAATTTTGCCCATGAGAGATAATTTGGGGAATAAAAGTTCAATTAAGATTTTAAGAAGAATTTTATAATTTAAATTATATAATAATATTGGTTAAAAAAAAACTTTAGTCGATCATCAATAAACATACACCTATGATGAAAATGATGAAATTAAAATCAGTTGGACCATTATGATATTCCAATATCCACTAAATAATTCAATTGTATAGTCATCTAGATTGAGTCTTTTTACCAAAATTTATAGATCTTAGAAAATCTTAAATTTACTTATATTCAAAAGGTATGAAAAGTTAAGATTAGAAATTATATGTAGAGTAGGCCAAGTTTGAGCAATCGATTCATTCCAAAAATTGGAGTAAAAGACACCACTTCTACCCTAATTTGAACATCTTTGTGACAAATCTCACTATCTTCCCAAATACGTTGGATTTTGCTTTCGTCCTACACTCATGTAATTCACAGTAGGATAAGATTTGGTGTTATGATCACCCTGCATTTGTCCATTTTATCCTAATCATAATCTACCATCTCAAATTAATTTATCTAAAAATGGTTTGAAGTGGATTGATCGTTAAGACTCTTAACTAAGGCTCATATTAGCATTCTTAACTTGGAAGTCTTTAATTTGCTCGAGTGTCAAAGGTTCTTTTTTTCAAGATTCCTTAAAAATTAGCAATTCCATAAATTAAAAATACCCTAAAACAATCAAAATGAGTAGTCAAATAATCCCTCGCACAACTATTCTATCTTTAGCATCCTTATGTTTATCTGAAAATTTTGAAACTAAAAATGGCTTCTTCTTTTTTCAGATGATTATTTTCTTTATTTGAATTAGGAAAAAGTAATGATCCGAGGCAACGTGAGCAATTTAATGATATTTTCACTATCTATTGATCTTAGTGATAACTAAGACTCTTAATTCAAATCAATTTTATCATTTACTTGACAAGTTAGATATCATGGATAATGTCTAACAGAGGGGAGTGCTTAGAAGGATCACACTAAATCTAATAATTAACTTCCATTTTCATATGATGTCTGAAATGATAATATTAAATGTAATTACTTATTGCCATTTTCATAAAAATATATATGAAAATGATATGTTTTTCCCTTTATTATAATTCAATAAATATGATATATATATATATATATATATATATATATATATATATATATATATATATATATTACTTATTGTCTCTATATAATGGACAATAAGTTGGACTCTTTCAAATCTCTGATCGTTGGAATGGATGGTACGCTCAATAGCACCCATAGCATCAACCTCGGAAGTAGCGGTCGTCCCCTTCCCGATAACTTGCTGGCAGAGATCCTCTCCTAACTCCCAGCAAAGACCTTCTTTAGGCTCCTCTCTATTTGCAAGACCTTTCGCCAGCTCTTATCAGATTCTCATTTTCTCCTTTCACAGTCGTACCACAACAATGTCATCTCCGGCTTCTTTCCTCACGACCGCGACTTTTCTGGACCCTTCTTCCTCGTTGACCCCTACGCCGGTGTGCCCAGAAGCCGCCTCGAATTCTTGTTCCGCAAAGGCAAAATCGTTGGGTCAGCTGGTGGCCTCGTCTTTGTGTTGCATAGGAAAGATGGTGCGTTATGCGTCTACAACCCGGCCCGTGGTACTCGGTGCCAGCTACCCTCCCCGCCGAGCAAGTATTGTACATGGGGTGGCATCGCGGTGAGATTCATGAACGATGGAGATGGGGTGACGAAAAGCTACAGGTTGGTCTACCTTTCACGGCACCCAGTAAGGAGTAAGTTGCACCGCTGTCAGGTCTATGACTCGTCTGCGAGGGTGTGGACGATGGACAAGGAACTCGACTTCGGTCGGTTGGAACTACATTTGGAGCACCCGGTGATCTGCGACGACGTCGTGTTCTGGGCATCGTCACATTCGTTCTCGAACGAGAGGATCGACCAGTATGTCGTCGCCTTTGATGTGAGGAAGGAGCGTACGCAGATCATCCCTCTGCCGAAAGAAGCAGCCGTCGCCTACTCGGACACGATCGGAATAGGCATGCGGGAGGGGAAGTCGCTGTGCCTAATGCATTACGAAACGTGTACTTGGGTGATCGGACTGTGGCTGCTGAGGAAGACAAACGACGGTCCGCCAGGATGGGTGAGGGCGCATGAGGTGAGCTTGGGCCAGTTAGGTTTCAGGGAAACCCCAAAGGTGAGCTGCATCGTGCTGAGTGAGGTGGCGATGACCACGTCACTTGTTT
The DNA here is from genome assembly GCF_036884655.1 of Musa acuminata AAA Group. Taxonomy (NCBI): domain Eukaryota; kingdom Viridiplantae; phylum Streptophyta; class Magnoliopsida; order Zingiberales; family Musaceae; genus Musa; species Musa acuminata. The sequence continues at coordinate 3,238 of NW_027020454.1, forward strand.
TCACCGTAGAAAGCGATGCATATATCTATGATATAAAGGATGGAGAACTCAAGAAGCTGGCATCGCTGGAATGCCCTTACCCACCGTTGACCCCTTACTCTAATACGCTTCGGCCATGCGGTGAAGAAGAGGAACTGTTCGAAACAACGTGAAGAGACCTTCTTTTTGTTTGTATTTCCTATTATGTATACATTCTCGTAGATAAGAGAAAGAAGTTGAATGAAAAATTATCTTTCTTGTGTCAATGCTGCGATTAAATGTGACCTGATGCGTCGTCGCCGATGGGGTCTTGATCCACAGGTTAATGTCGGGAGTTCACGATCGATGGGACGAGGTGTTGAGGTCGATTACGTCAGGAAGTTGGGACGCTACCATCGTCTTCCGGGAAGGTGCCACTTCGATCGGGGCGGTCGCGCTTCTGGAGGCGATCGAGCTCCAGCACATAAGGCCCTCGTCGGCGGGTTTCCAACTTTGGCCCCTCGTAGAATAAGTTGGTGGTTACCTTTTCCCCTTTTTTTGTCATCCCATGGCCAGATGTCGGTCAAGGGCTTTTATACTATTATGCGAGGATCGGTCGTACGTGGATTTGATACGGTGAACGATCCTCAAGTTGCGAGATGGTACCTTTGTGTGGTCGCACGTCCGGAATGCACGGAACGTGCCTGGAATGCCCCGAGTTTTTCGGGACGATACTTGACGAGGGAGTGCATCTCGGTATAGGTCCCAACCCGGTGCAGGGAGGTACTCTCGTGCCGACTTGGTGGGGGCGTGATGCGACAGAGGTTGTGACGTGACGGGAATACAAAATATGCCTTATCATCATGAAATAAAGGGTTTTTTGTTAGTAGAATTTTCTGCTATTGTGAATGAAACAGCAAGAAATGATTTCTTGGGAGACAATATTAAAATTGTTATGCGAAGGTATAACATATCATAGACAAATTCACTTTGACTTAATAATGCAAAGTAAACAGGTTGTGCAAGAAAAAGTTCATGAAAGAGAAGAGGATTGTTTAGTTGATTCATATGCATGCATGCATGCGTTCCCTGTCGAGCAACAACATCTTGTCATTCTGCAACTATAACCAATCTGCACTATACAATCTTAGATAGACAACATCTTGTCTATATAACTTTTTGGGATTTGTTCGATTTCAAGAGAGGAGACAACGAATAACATACTATTAGTGTACAAAAACGAATAATGCTTTGAAATGTAAGAAAAAAAAGAAATATAACATACTAAATAATACTTACTGCATCCTTTAAGTCATAAAAGGAGCCTCTGAGTTATTCTCATCTTCATTCTTTTTTTCTTCTCTTATTTTTTTTACCCTTAATTGCCAATATTATAGGTTCTCCTTTTTCTTTTTTTTTTCTTTCTCAACCTCGTCCACAATCTTCATTGTCCTTTTGTTTCAACCTTACCTGCCACACGTCTATATTAAAAAAAGTTAGGATTTATGTTAAAAGAAAAAAAAAATACTAGTATGAGTTATGAGTTATTAAAGCTCATTATGGACTGAACTAATGAGCTATCTGCCCAATAGATAAGAATCTCTAATGGAATTATATCTGTAGTTAGATTTGGAAAAAAAAAACTCATGCAAATTCATAATTAGATCACTCATCGTCGGTTAATTCTGAGCAATTCAGTGGTCAAGAAAGTCTTGTCCGGCAAGAAAAGGTATCGAAATCTTGAATCAAATGGGATGATGCTAAAACCCAGAACACCAAGTAACCTCTTCTCAAAATCGATTAAATGAGGATTAGAGATCGATTAAATTAGGTTCTAGTTAAATCGAGTTCAATTGAAACATTGAGTTATAATACAAGTTGATTGATAGCTAATTGATGTTATTTAACATTAATGATATTTGAAAGATAACTTTAAATGTTTCAATGTATTATTTCATTTCTATATAGACATAACATGTTATAAGACGATTTTATTTTCCTACTAAGGACAGGTAGGGTGATTCCCTTTGAGGATTAACAGGTTATAAGACATGACGATCGGATAGTTATTATATCTATTATTGGATAGAACGTGTGTTATGATTGAGTCGGTACTAAGAGGGGGGGTGAATTAGTGCTTTCGTTAAAATCACTGGTTTTAAAAATTTTGTTCGATGAAAAATCGTATCGAAAAAATATTAACTTGGAAAGCGTACGGAAGCTTAGTGAAAGTATGAATTTAGTTTGCAATAAAGGTAAATAGTAAGAAGTAAATTCAAACCAGATTTTTATAGTAGTTCGGTTATCGTGATCTACGTCCACTTCTGATTGCTCTTTCGTTGAGACCACCGGCTTCCATTACCGAAGATCAACTACCCGTACAACTCAATTCTCTTTTTGACAAGTTGAGGAGAGAACCTTTACACCCCCACTTACTCCTCTCTTAAATAAAAATCAACCTTAGACTATAGAAGGAGAACTCTCATAAGATTACAACAGAATTTATCTTTGTTTTTGTTCTCAATTCTTGTGTGATCTGAACAGGGATGATAAAGGTATTTATAGGCTCCAAACAGATTAAAAATTGAAGCCTAAAAGTGTCTCATTCTCAATTTTTAGGATATTGGCGGTACCACCACTTGACAGAGCCTCGGAGACTAGGCTCTAGTGGTAACATCGCTTGATAGCTTTTATGGCCGATGATACCACTGCCAACTTTGGGCGGTACCATCGACTGGACCTCCTCGGAGGTTGAGCTTCAAGTGGTTCTATCACCCACCATGGGTGGTGCCACTGCCTAGCATGGTTCTAAGTGGCTGAGTGGGTATTCCATTCGACCCAACTCAGCCCTAACTTATGCCTAATTATCCCCTAATTGAGTTGACCTAATTACATTCTAAATTGACTCAATTAGACTCTAAACTAACTCAATCTAGACATAGTCGATTACAAGCGAATCCTATGTTGTCCGACATGTCATTGGTTCATCTGACACTTCGTCCAATCCTTCGATGTATTGCCCAATCGACATGTTGATTCTTGCAACTTCCAATCTCCTTGGCGTAAAGTCTGATCCTTCAACCCGATGCCTAAATTCATGACACGAAGCCTTCTACCGACACGTCGATCGATCCTCCAGCCGACGTCCAATCTTCTAATATGTTCTCTTTGGCCTAACGTTTGATTTCTCCTACTTTAATCAATTTGCCTTTTATGATCGAAGCTAGTCCTGCGTTACTTAAATGCATATTAGATCACAAACACATCAATTGATTTCATCATCAAAATCCGAGATTCAACAACATGTCCTTACTTTGACGAGTAAGAGATACTATTATTTATGTTGTTAGGAGTGTAATATGGATTTATTTTCATTCACTATTGTGAGTTTATAAAGGTTCCTCCGAGTATGCCTTCGAGCATTTGATATATGTCAATATGATGATTAACTTTTGAATATATATTTATTTTATAGTTGCCTTATAAAGGTTCCTCCTCGTATTACGGAATTTTTTTACTTTATTTTAAAATTTTAAAGTAACCAACCAATAATACTATACCAAATTTCAATTGAGAACAAATATTCCTTTAACTAGGGCTAGTTGAATTTTATTTTTGAGTTATTTTTGAGTTAGTATCACTATATTTCTAAATAAAACCTATGACTACTTTTAATTTATATTTTGATAAATAAAAAATTATAATAAATATTTATTATTTATATATATTAATAATGTGATATTTATTTATTTGACTTTTGATATATGGAATGATGTTATAATCCAATGAAAAAAATCCTAAATGTGGTAATATTCTTTCTTGTATAATGTAACAATTTATAACTAAAAAATTAATATAAATAAAATATTCCTGACTAAATTCATCATTTCGGCTTCTCGTTATCCAAGAAACAAAGATAAATTATTGTATATTGGTCATCATGCATAATTTGATTTAGTTACCTCATTTGAATAGACAACATAACATTCTAATCATCAAGTTATCATTGAATCTGTAAAATTTTACAATCAAAATCAGAAATAAGCATTTTATGGGGAGGAATCATGGTTTAGAATTTATGTAACAACTTGGGTAATAATGACATAAATATAAAAAGACAAAGGTTCGCTACTTTAATAGCTCTAAGGTCAATTTTCAGAATGAATGAATGAAAGCATATCGAGGGATAATAAATAATTTATCATAAGTTTTTTTTTTTTAATTTTTATTTTAATTATCACTAAAGGACTTTTACCCTAGATTTGTACCTCCAAAACAACAATCTCCTATGTCGATAGAATATTCTCTTAAACGTTGGCTAATTGTAAAAAATTGTTTGCCCATGAGAGATAATTTGGGGAATAAAAGTTCAATTAAGATTTTAGGAAGAATTTTATAATTTAAATTATATAATAACATTGATTAAAAACCACTTATAACTTTATGAGTCTTGCATCAGTAAAAGAAAAAGAAAAACTTTAGTCAATCATCAATAAGCATACACCTATGATGAAAATGATGAAATTAAAATCAGTTGGACCATTATGATATTCCAACATCCACTAAATAATTCAATTATGTAGTCATCTAGATCGAGTCTTTTTTACCAAAATCCATAGATCTTAGAAAATCTTAAATTTACTTATATTCAAAGGGTATGAAAAGTTAAGATTAGAAATTATATGTAGAGTAGGCCAAGTTTGAGCAATCGATTAATTCCAAAAATTGGAGTAAAAGACACAACTTCGACCCTAATTTGATCATCCTTGTAACAAATCTCACTATCTTCCCGAATACATTGGATTTTGCTTTTGTCCTACACTCATGTAAGTCACATTGCGATAAGATTTGGTGTTATGGTCACCCCTCATTTGTCCATTTTGTTCGTATCATAATCTACCATCTCAAATTAATTTATCTAAAAATGGTTTGAAGTGGATTGATTCTTAAGACTCTTAATTAAGGCTCATATTGGCATTCTTAACTTGGAAGTCTTCAATTTACTCGAGTGTCGAATGTTCTTTTTTCAAGATTCCTTAAAAATTAGCAATTCTATAAATTAAAAATACCCTTAAACATTCAAAATCAGTAGTAAAATAATCCCTCACACAACTATTGTATCTTTAGCATCCTTATGTTTATCTGAAAATTTTGAAACTAAAAATGGCTTTTTTTTTCAGATGATTATTTTCTTTATTTGAATTATGAAAAAGTAGTGATCAGAGGCAACGTGAGCAATTTAATGATCTTTTCACTATCTATTGATCTTAGTGATAACTAAGGCTCTTAATTCAAATCAATTTTATCATTTACTTGGCAAGTTAGATATCATGGATAATGTCTAACAGAGGAGAGTGCTTAGAAGGATCACACTAAATCTAATAATTAACTACTATTTTCATATGATGTCTGAAATGGTAATATTAAATGTAATTACTTATTGTCATTTTCACAAAAATATATGAAGATGATATGTTTTTAGCTTTAATGTAATACAATAAATATGAATATATATATATATATAATATACATATATATATATATATATATATATATATATATATATATATATATATATATATATATTCATGGAAAGAGTCCATGAATATGGTAATCGGTCCTCGAAACATTTCTCAGTTTCAGATGATGAAAGTTCGATATCTTCTCACACTAAGAGTCATCGGCCTTCTCTATTCTCTATATAATGGACAGTTGTACTTTTCCAAATCTCTGATGGTTGGAATGGATGGTATGCTCAATAGCAGTCATAGCATCAACCTCGGAAGTAGCGGTCGTCCCCTTCCCGATAACCTGCTGGCAGAGATCCTCTCCTACCTCCCAGCAAAGACCTTCTTTAGGCTCCTCTCTGTTTGCAAGACCTTTCGCCAGCTCTCATCAGATTCTCATTTTCTCCTTTCACAGACGTACCACAACAATGTCATCTCCGGCTTCTTTCCCCACATCCGCAACATTCCTGGGCCCTTCTTCCTCATTGACCCCTACGCCGGTGTGCCCAGAAGCAGCCTCGAATTCTTGTCCTACAGGAAAGTCGTAATCCTTGGGTCAGCGGGTGGCCTCGTCTTTGTCTTGCATAACAAAGATGATGCCTTATGCGTCTACAACCCGGCCCGTGGGACTCGGTGCCAGCTGCCCTCCCCGCCGAGCAAGTATTGGACATGGGGCGGCATCGGCATCGCGGTGAGATTCATGAACGATGGAGATGGGGTGACGAAAAGCTACAAGTTGGTCTACCTTTCACGGACCCCAGAAGGGAGCTCGTTGCACCGCTGTCAGGTCTATGACTCGTCTGCGAGGGTGTGGACGATGGACAAGGAACTCGACTTCGGTCGGATGGAACTACATTTGGAGCACCCGGTGGTCTGCGACGACGTCGTATTCTGGGCATCGTCACATTCGAAATCGTACGAGAGGATCGACCACTATGTCGTCGCCTTTGATGTGAGGAAGGAGCGCACGCAGATCATCCCTCTGCCGAAAGAAGCAGCCGTCGCCTACTTGGACACGATCGGAATAGGCAAGTGGGAGGGGAAGTCGCTGTGCCTAATCCATTACGAAATGTGTACTTGGGTGATCGGACTGTGGCTGCTGAGGAAGACAAACGACGGTCCGCCAGGATGGGTAAGGGTGCATGAGGTGAGCTTGGGCCAGATAGGGTTCAGGGAACCCCCCAACGTGAGCTGCGTCGTGCTGAGAGAGGTGGCGATGACCACGTCACTTGTTTTCACCGTAGATAGCGAGGCATATAGCTATGATATAAAGGATGGAGAACTCAAGAAGCTGGGATCGCTGGGATGCAGTTACCCACTATTGATCCCTTACTCTAATACGCTTCGGCCATGCGGTGAAGAAGAGGAACTGTTCGTAGATAAGAGAAGAGAAGTTGAATGAAAATTTTTGTCTTTCATGTGTCCAATGCTACGATTAAATATCATGAAATAGAGGGTTTTCTGTTAGTAGAATTTTCTGCCATTGTGAATGAAACAGCAAGAAATGATTTCTTGGGAGACAATATTAAAATTGTTACGAGAAGGTATAACATATCATAGACAGGTTCTGCAAAGTAAACAGGTTGTGCAAGAAAAAGTTCACATGTCCTGAAAGAGAAGAGGATTGTTTAGTTGATTCATATGCATGCATGCATGCATGCGTTCCCTGTCGAGCAACAACATCTTGTCATTCGGCAACTATAACCAATCTGCACTCTATACAACGTCGGCAACGAATTCATATGCTTTGAAATTTAAGAAAAAAAAGAAATATAACATACTAAATAATACTTACCGCATGCTTTAAGTCATAAAAGGAACCTCTGCATTATTCTCATCTTCATCTCTCTTTTTTTTTTTTTTTTTTTTGCCCTTAATTGCCAATATTACAGTTTCTCCTTTCTTTTTTTTTTTTTCTTCTCAACCTCGTCCACAATCGTCATTGTCCTCTTTTTTCAACCTTACCTGCACACGTTTAGATTAAAAAAGTTAGGATTTATGTTAAAAGAAAAGAAAATACTAATATGAGCTATGAGTTATTAAAGCATTATGGGCTGAACTAATGCGCTATGTGCCCAACAGATAAGAATCTTTAATGGAATTATATCTGTAGTTAGATTTGGAAAGGCAAAAAACTCATGCAACTTCATAATTAGATCACTCATCGTCGGTTAATTCAGTGGTCAGATCTCAGGAAGTCTTGTCCGGCAAAAAAAAGTACCGAAATCTTGATTCAAATGGGATGATGCTAAAACCCCGAACACCAAGTAACCTCTGCTTCCTTTTCCCTCTTTTTTTCTCGATACGTTAGATGTCATGTGTTAGTGCAAACAACTTTACGCCGTGGCCTCGGGGCCGACGCGGTTTGTTCTGGGTCCGAATGGCGGGGATCTCCCAGGGGGGTTCCTCGGGACTGTAGAGGTCGCCGGCTCGGGTCGGTTCGGTCGTGGAGGGGGGTCGCCGTTTCCTCTGGGAAGGGGCTCCTCGCCTGTGCGTCCGGTGAGAGGCGCCTCGTCTTCGTTCCTGCACACAGGTCGGGTCGGAAGCTCGGCCTGACCCTTCCAACGATCAAGTTAGTGATGTGGAGTGGAGTGGTTTTGAGGGTGTTTTTGTGTTGTCCTCTCCCTCCTTTTCTCCCTTGGCATGCAAGGGTTTTTATAGTGAAGGTGGTGCGTAGGACTGCTAGCAGGGAGCAGGATCGAACTCCCGGTAGCGTCTGACACTAGTGTTGGCGTCACGTGAGGGGCTGGGCTCCTGTAGGATAGTGACGTGCCTCGGTTGGCGTTCTGGTCTTGTTTGACCAGGTGTTGTCAGGTCAACCGAGGGGCGATGCGTCATCCGAGACAGCTGACGTCAGCCCGAGTCTTATCGCCATTATTACCCTCATCATATTCCCCCCCCAATGGAAGTTATGCGTCGGTTGCCGTAAGGCGAGTCCGAGGCATGGCTTCGGTTCTAAGGAACCGTCTCTGTCGGGCGAAGGCCGGTTCATTGCCAGGGGTGTGGGAATCATGGAGCTTGACAATTGACGAGGGTTGGATGTGCAGTGGTGGCTCTGGGTGGCCGAGGAACCTCAAGTAGTGGTTCGTCGGTCAAGTTGGGCTTGGTTGTAGGGGTGGTAGGCCCCTCAGGCGGGCAGGCCGCGCAGGAGTGGTCTCGGGCAGCATGGGGTCGAGGAGCTCTCGGGCAGGCAGTGGCCGAGGAGCTACTTAGGCGGGCAGGCCGCGCAGAGGAAGTCTCGGGCAAGCTGTGGCCGAGGAGGTCTCGGGTAGGCTGTGGCCGAGGAGGTCTCGGGCAGTATGCCCTCCTTCTAGCGCCAAAATGTTACGGGGAACAACTGTATGCCGTGGCCTCGGGGCCGACGCGGCTTGGTTCGGGTCCGAATGCGCGGGGATCCGACGCGGCGCTCCTCGGGACAACTGGGGTGGCCGGTCACGGCGGTCCGAATGGGACGTAGCGTGGGGGGTGAAGCCTCGTCGTGGTGACTGGGAGATGCGACCTTGCCTTCGTTCCTGCACACAGGTCGGGTCGGAAGCTCGGCCCGACCCCTCCGACGATCAAGTCAGATGATGTGGAAGGGAGTTTTCTGCCGTGGAGAAGTCCCCCCTTTCGTTTAGAACTCGGGGGTATTTATAGGGTAGTTTAGCGTTACCTGATGTGCCCGCCTGTGGGAGGCAGGATCGTACCTCTGACGACGTCTGACGCTGTTACTAACGTTGCGTGGAGAACCGGACTGTCGCAGGGTATGGGCGAGGGTCGGTCGTCGTCCTCTCCTGTCGTGGTCAAGTGCACGGGGTCGGAAGTCGTTGCCTGATAGTGGATGACGTCAGCGCGTGTCGAGTCAGCGTTATTGCCTTCCTCATTGGGCAGAGTGGCGCCCAGGTGGGGCAGTCGTCGTGACACGTCATGTCGCCATTATTACCCCTATCATCATGGATAATGTCTTACTGAGGTTTTCATATGATATCTCAAATGGTAATTTTAAATGTAATTACTATTTATCATTTTCATAAAAATATATGAAGAATGATATTTTTTTCACTTTATTTTAATACAATAAATATGAAATATATATAGTTTCATGGTCAGAGTTTATGAATATGGTAATCGGTCCTTAAAGAAGAAAGTTGTGTCGATAGAAGACGCAGAGGATGACAAGAACATGTGTATATATATACATACAAGCACGGTGGTGGGACGCGGAAACTTAAATAAGAAAGCCGTAAGGGAGGTGCCGCGGGCGAGCGAACCACCACCGCTTACTTAGCATATAAATCAATATATACACATATTGATTTTAAAAAAAGAAACTTCTCATTTTTCAGATTTTTAATAGCGCTTAATTTTTTGCTTAATCCTTGAAATATCCAATTATCTACCCTTTTTTTTTTTTTCTTTTTTTCCTTTTTCTGTGGACTAGTTGGATGAATCGATCCAATTATAGTATTTTCAGTAATACTAAGAAACAATCGTCAATGCAATAAAAAATATAGTTATAATATTTTATATTATGAAAAATACTATAACATAAAATAAAAATACTGTAAAAAATAATATTTTCAAAATAATTATATTTATAAATATATTATATTATATTATTTTTTGGGTATTACTAAAATACTATAACATCGTATTAAAAATATTGTAATCGGTATTAGGTTAAAAAAAAAATTGATGTCGGAAAATTTCTGAAAACGTGAGACTCTTTTATGGAGAAAAAAAAAAAAGAGAGAATTCCCTCACATTCATATGCATTAAATTGCTGTTCGAGGGGCAAATGACAATCGACTTACAGAGATTGACCGAGTCAATAAATATGAAAATTGTTGTGTTTATATATAATACCACCAAATTAATGCAACAGGGAATTTGCATCGCATTCATCCTCACTAAAAATTGGTGGATTGAGGCGTTGACTTGCCAACTGCCTGAGTCATTTCGATCCTCGCCACAGCTTCCGATCGAAGTCAACGACGTGCTCGTCTTCCCCACATGGATTTCATCGGTAATCCCCCAGAAAAAAAGCTCTATCATGTTAATATACTATGCTCGAGAAAATGTCGGTGTTCATCACGTTAATTCCATCGGGAATTAAGCTGCATTATATTATGCTTCCTCCCGATATATATATATATATCTCATAAGAAATGGAATAATCATGCATCGAAAAGAACACCCAAACAAGCGACAAGTATAACGATGGCATGCGGTTACGTGATGGCAACCACTTAAGCAATGCAAGCACGCAAAGGAAAGATAGAAGTGACCTCTCACACACAAATGTATGATTTATTACAACCATTTTTTGTCCTTTTAAGTTTTGATTGTTATTATAGCATTGTTATGTATGCTCATATATTGCTAATTAGATCTTCGATTTAGTCAATTAAACTTAATTAATTATACTTTAACGCTCAATTAAAGTTATTTTTCTTGAGACATGTGTATTTATTTATCTATTTATTTTCGGTACCAAATGGAGACCTAAGCATATCCATTCATACATTTTAACTTCTACTCAAAACCCACCGCCTACCCCCCACCATTAATCCGTTGTTTCCTCCCTCGACGTTTCTTCCCCGTTGCCAGCGATCGAAACCAGTGCTCGGCGTCTCCTCTCTCTCTCTCTCTCTGTCTCTCGGTGAAGGATCTCTTCATCTGCCCTCTTTTCTTTTTGGAGTTCGAGATTGCTTCCGTTGATCGACGTGGTAAACGTTTGTGGGGGGGAGGGGGTATCGGATGTCGATTGCAGGGGGTGAATTTGGTCGCGGTGGGGATCGACGGCTGATTCGAGTGTGAGGAAATCGGGCATGGGTTTCTTTCCAGGCTGATTGGATCGGCCTTCTTGTTTCGGTGGTTTCGGTGGGATCTTCCCTCACTTTGATCTTTGTTTGGGGGGCGAATATTTCGGAGGGAAGATGGGGTATTTGAACTCCATCAGTGGGCTTCAAGCAGACGGTGCTCCGGTCAGCGGGGGAGGACTCAGGTCTCGTTCGTTTATTCCTTGTGAAGTCGTATTAAGGCTTACGATATTCTTTTCTAGATTTGTTTATGTTTCGTATCTCGTGCGATTTTCGAGCTGATCTTATGCTAGCATTCGCTTCATATATTTTGAGTTCTAATTCGAAGACAAACTAGCTAGTTATTGGAAGAGATTTATTTATTTATTTATTTTTTATGTATAAACAGTCGTTTATTCCTTAATAATTCAATATAAGTTAGATCCTTAATAATTGACAAACAAGTTATGAGATGGTTCGTCAGATATGGATGTGTGAACTTACATGGGAAACATGGTTCTTTTACGCTGAATAAACTCATAGAACTGCTTCCTATCTGTTAATTGTGGTTCTTGAATCTGCAGTTGAATATGTTGCCTAAAGTAGGCTGTAAAGAAACATCCTACTCTTGCGTGTCAATCTAACATTAAAACTCATGCTTATTTCTTTCAAGACAGTCAAGATGGGAAGTTTGGTTATGGGTATGCAAGCTGTCCGGGGAAAAGATCTTCGATGGAAGACTTCTATGAGACGCGAATTGACAGCGTTGATGGAGAAATTGTTGGCTTGTTTGGGGTCTTTGATGGTAAAATTTCTGCAGTATTTTGTTGTCTTTGTTATGTTTAGAATGTCTTATCTTTTTTTTTTTTTGTATTTGCAAATTTTTGGTAAAACTGACATAGAAAACCCATTCATTAACTTGCTTCTTTCAATCCTTTTCTAGGGTAAATTTCTCTCGTGGAGAGTTGCTTATACATTCAATATCCTAACGTTAGACTTTGATGCTTTGATGAGTGGTTATGTAGGTCATGGCGGTGCCCAAGTAGCAGAGTATGTTAAACAAAACCTCTTCAGCAACTTACTCAGGCATCCAAAGTTCATTACCGATACAAAATCAGCTATAGGTGGTGCTGATTTGCATTTTGTACTATGAAAGAGCTTTTAGAGAACAATAATATTTGGCTTATGAAATTCATCTGTGCTGTTACCTTCAGCTGATGCATACAACCACACGGACGCAGAATTTTTGAAATCTGAGAACAGCCAGAACCGAGAGGCGGGTTCAACTGCATCAACAGCTGTCCTTGTTGGTGATCGTTTGCTCGTTGCAAATGTTGGGGACTCTAGAGCTGTCATATGTAGAGGAGGAGATGGTAGGCCCCTCATCCTTAAATCAGTTCTCTTATCATCAATTATGTGTAACGGATTTCTGTACTTAATCTAGAACTAAACCGGCTCAATTTAGATGGAGTTTACTGCATTTTTTTTTACTAACTGTATTCTGACAACCCAACCTATTTAAGAGCAATATTTAGAATGTGACACCAGTGACATCTAGGTTCTTAGGATATATGTAGGTTCTAGACCAACAAAGTTTTTTGGCCTTCTCTTGATCCTGCCAAATGCTATAGTAGCTCTGTGTGTCTCTGGTGTACTGAACACATTGAAACAAATAATCATATAGTTTCAGATTCTTCAAAAATATAGTAATATAAAAAAGTATAGACAGGAAGGAGAAAGAGAACATATTCCTGTTTGGATTCACAGAATTTAAGCCTGAAATTGGAGAATTGAACCTGCGAAAAAATCTTCAGAAATGGCTGAAACTGCACACTTATGGTGATAAATGAGGATTTAAATTGTTGATGATGGATGAGGTGCTAAAGTTCATTACGCTCTCGTATTGCATGTACTCTTTTTGAAATGAGATTTGAAGATTAATAGTTTACTAGCAAGTTAAACAGGATTGGAAACTTAATATTAAGTTATCCAATTTTTACACAGCATTATTTAAAGAATAATAATCACTTTTTTATGCTACTTCTATAAGCCATTGCACTTAATGTCTTTATGACTTATCGATGCTACAGTGGTTTCATAGCTACATACTTTTGGTGAAATTGTATACTAATAGTTTAGTCATGTTATCTTGTCTTTAATGTATGATCTAAGAACTATTTTTTGTTCATCGCTTGAGTGTTGTTCCTTGATGAAACTTTCCATTTAGCGCTGTACATAGTAGGTTTTGGTACCACTTTAGATGTATGACATGTCTTGGAATCTACAAATGGGATTTTTATTGGTGTGATTTATTATTCTACGGTCTTTTATCCTCCAGTCCACATTTTGTTGGTTATATTTCTTGCATTCTGGAATTGACCCTTGTCAAAACCATCTAATCGTAGACTTCGACGATCGGGAGTTTAACTATTCACGCCAATGACAAAACAGGATGACAATGGAAGTTGATGTTTCCTTAATCCTGAAGCTTGTCATAAGCATATTTCTCCATTATTTGTTTTGTTCAGTGTTAAAGAATATATTTTTTATATGGAACTTTAGGTAGATATTATTGTGTCTCCATTATTTTTTCTTGCCAAATTTACATATTTTTTATCAAAAATCATCCCTCATGTATGTAGAGCTTGGTATTTAACATTTTACATATTTCCATAATCATTATCCGTGATCTACCATTTGCTTTTGTTTGGATGTTTGCTTGCCCATTTGTTCATCTCATGGTTCAATTACTATATGTGGTCATCTTTAGTTTGAGATTATTGCCTTCTAACTAGATTCAAATTTCTGATTGATTTATGAATGGCAATAAACAGTACTGTGTGGTGCTGTTGACATACTTGTTGTCATTGAATCCTGTTGTTTATGTTTGTTCTTATGCCCGTTGAGGTTGTTCTGTATTCTTTATAAGATATCCATGCAATCTCTTCTCATTTCAATTGATTGGGTCGAAAAATCAATCTAGAATTTGTTGCATCACTCGATCCAGTTATCTTGAAAATTGTAACTAATAAAGACTTTTTATTTAGCATATTAAAAGCTGCTTGTGGTTCTAATTTTCGTTGTTTTTTTTTTCCCACTTTTTCTTTGTTAAATCGAGTTTGGCATCTCAACTTGTGCTCAATTAATACAAAAGTTTATGTATTCTATGAACCTCTTGATACAAACATCTGATTCTTGGTTTTTCAGTGGCATCAGTTGCAACAAGTCCTTTTCTGAGGCAAACAGTTGTGCCAATTTCTTGTAGAGCACCCATTTTACTTGCAAGTTCTGTTTCTTGGTTCTTACAATATATTGCAAAAGCAATTTTCTGATCATGATAGAGTAGTTGACCAAACGAACTTCTGGGTGCTTCATAATTTAGAGAAAAAAGTCTTTTGTTCCCCATATGGTAAGTTTTGCTTCTAGTTTGTGCAGTAGATTGCAACGGCAATTCTTCTGATTGCTTGGTAATTTAGAGAAAGAAACCTTTTGTCCCTCGTGCATCATGGTCAAAAGCCAGTTCTTGGTACTTTGAACAACAGAGACCTGGCAAATCAACCTGTTGTGGTACTTGGTTGATGTGAGCTCTCATAATTAAACCAATCACTCTATTTTGATGGTGATAATATGGAGATGATTTTCTCTGGATGTGCTTGAAGGTTCTGTTTTTAACAAATTCAGTATCTGAAATAGAATACAATCACCAGAATCTTGTATTGAATTATTGATTGAGCCTCTTAAAAGTTTAGTTCTTTACTAGGAACTCGGCTCACGCTATTTTTTGTAACTTTTGCAGCTATAGCTGTCTCAAGGGATCACAAGCCTGACCAAACAGATGAGAGAGCAAAGGATTGAGGATGCTGGGGGCTTTGTAATGTGGGCTGGTACTTGATCTCCTCCATCATTTTTTATCAGTTTAGATCATTTCGTTATATAAATACTGATCAACTGTAACTGCAGGGACATGGCGTGTCGGTGGTGTTCTTGCCGTTTCTCGTGCATTTGGTGATAGGCACCTGAAACAGTTTGTTGTCGCAGATCCAGAAATTCATGTTTGATCTCTGACCTATCACTTTATTCCTACAATGTTATTGTCTTCAAGACTCGAGACATATCATCATCTGACAGTAATGCCTTTGACTGCTTCGACTACTGTTGAATGCAGGTGGAAGCGGTTGATGGATCTCTCGAATTCCTCATCCTTGCAAGTGACTGATTGTGGGATGTTGTCACGAACGAATGAGGTATACTTTAAAAGAAGAAAATAACAAAAAACAAAAAAAAAAGTAGGTACCTGAAATATCATCTCCGAAGATTGAACCCTTTCTTTTTCATTTGGTTCCAAATTCAGGAGGCGGTGGTAGCTATTGTCAAACCCCTACAAGATCCAGAACAAGCAGCAAAGAAACTGTTACAGGAGGCCTATCAAAGGGGTAGTTCTGACAACATCACTTGGTGTCGTGGTACAGTTTCTTGGCTAGCCTTGATAACACAACCGAGCAGCAATAGGTACAAATTGTCTGCTTGATCTTTGTTATCGCTTTGTTATCTGTAATGGTTTAGTGGAGTCTGTATCATGCTGTTTTCACTTTTGTTAGAATAATCAATAAGATTGTTTGGTTAGAGTGCCTAAATTTCTTCCTGAATAGTCGTTTATATATACATACCATTTTTACCATTTGGAATTTACTCCTGCAATTAAAGTAGCTCAAGTTTGGTAATTTAAGCCTCAAGGAACAATTTTGATATGCCCCCTATGAAAGCAAAATGAGACCCATGAAAGAAGGTCTCTTATTGAGTTTGTATTATAAATGTTGGCAGGAAGATTAGTTTCACATGGATACAGAATTGAAGTGTCTAATGATACATAGTGGAGTTTGATTGTGATAGTTTCCATGGTAACTTTGACCATTTTGACGTAGATTCAAAGGTAAAGCCGTATAACCATTCTTCGTGATTGATCCATCAAAGGGTCATGCCCATGTCTTATCTAGCGTGGCAGATGCGCGGATGTGTTTGAATAGAATAGAATAGAATAGAATCTAACCTATTAATTTGTTGTTTGCGCCCATTAACAAAAATTATAGGTCCCATGGCATCCAAGAAGGATAGGAACATCGAAGTTACTTTTTATTAACCCTACACAGTTTGCCTCGTGCAAAAGAGTCTACCTTAGCCTTCATATTCTCCTCGTCTGTTGTCGACACAACCTTTCTTGACTCGGACACAAAAAAAAGGAAGAGAAAAATAAACCAAAAGAAGGCTAATGGAGTTGGGGACAACGACCGATGGAATGAACAAGTTGATCGAGTATGGTGCCTCTCTCTCTCTCTCTCTCTCTCTCTCCACACTAACCGGTTATTTAATGCTTTGTTGTCGTCCGCAGCCCACTGCCGACGACGCTTTCAGCAGAGCAGCGAGAACAGAAAAAAGGAGACGAAAAGTTGGTTCACCGGGGAAATGGAGGAGGGTGCCGAAAGCGGCGTTAAGACGTGGATCCTGGCATTTCTCTTTTGTCGAGGACAGCCGTAGAGATGCCACAACGTCGAAGCTGCTGCCTCGCTCCTCCAATTTACTCCTTCGCCCTTCCCTCTCCCTCCAAATTTGCTGCTCAGCTTCTTCTCCTCTTCTCCTCCACCACAAGGATTCCTCTCCGAGCCGACCACCTTGTGAGGTGTGCTTCTCTTTGCTCCTCTCAAGGGAATCCTGTGGCCTCCACTGCCTTCGTCTTCAGTTCTTGATCTCCGCAGCCATGGGCTCCGAGGCGGTCGTCGTCGTCGTAGGTGAATTGCCTCTGCTTCCGCCCATAAAGACTGCGCCGACGCGGGACAAGCCCGTGGAAGGCCGTCCCGATGCTGCCGAAACCGAAGAGGAAGAGTGCGTCACACCAAAAGGCGGAAGAGACCGTTCTCAAGCCCGTCCTTGTTTGTACGCCGGCGAAGAGAAAGCCGAAGCCGGCGAAGAGGGTACCGCCGGCTCCTTCCATGGAATTCCACGCCGTTACTCCCGATCTTACCTCGGTCTTCCTTCCTCTCCCTCCCAAGAAGAGAATTCGTGTAGTTTGATCTGAAGTTTCTTCACCAATCTCCTGTAACTCCTTCTGTTCCCCTTCTGTTTTCCCGTGTGCCTGGTAAAAGATTTTATTTCCTTTTATTGTTTTCTTTTCTTCCTTAGACGAAACAAAGACCATCAAGCACTTTGTGTAACATGAGGAGAACTGTCCTCCACATCATGCTGCAATGTGTACATATATCGGACAGTTCTCTTGGGTTCTTGCTTTTAGTCGTTCTGCAATCTAACACCGTCGAGGAACCCAAATTACTTACTGTGTCTTGGGATGCAAACTTGTGGAATTCCCTCATAATAGTTGTTACGGTCCATCAGTGTCTGTGCAGAGACAGATGGGAAGTTAAGGTATATCACATGATTCTAGATCAGACAGTACCTCACAACCCTTCTAAATTTCTGCATCTTGTTAAGAATCCAGCAGGTAGAAGGAAGAGATTCCTGTAGAAAGGGCACCATAATTTTAACTTTTATGGCCTAGGAAGACACACCTTACGAAGATTGCAGGCTAACGAATCACCAATATTTGTTTCTTTAGGGTGCCAAATGAGAACGAATAGTGTCCAATAGCTGGTCCTGTTTCTGCAATGTTTCTTTCGTTTCCTCTGCAGAAATCAACCTAATGTGGGTGAGAGCTGGGTACAGTTTGAGATCCAAGTTATTAATTCATGTGTACAGTAAGTAAATGTAGGAGATGGCAGAACATATGGAGCTGGTATCATAATGTGATGGAGGGAGTGACCACATGGATGGCAATTAAAAGCTGCAATCTTAGCAAGTGACATAGTGTCACGGCCTTAGCTGGAATTGCCTAAGGCGTGAGGCATCCTTGCGGCCAAAGACGCGAACTTAGCTTGCGTTGTCTAAGTCGCGGGTCACCTTTGCGGCAAAGACGCGAACTTAGCTTGCATTGCCTAAGTCGCGCTTCGCCCTTGCGATATTGCTCCGCGAGGATCAGCCCACTTGTAACCTCTCGCAAGTCCCGAAGGACCTGTAAAAGAATAAAGTTGATTAGTTCGAAAGAACGAGCGGCGGACAAGTCCCGACATCTCGCGAAAAGGGGAAGCTTTACAAGCAATTCAGCGAGCACCTTGCGTGCACAAGAGAAAAGAGGGAGAGGGGGAAAACAAGGGCTTTAGAAGGTTGAACGAACAGCTGCAAGCCCACAAACAACCACTCACCTGGTCCCGGGCGCGACAACAAGTTCCCATCAAGGCAACTTGCGAACTTGCGAACTTGCGAAAGAGTGTTCAACGCCCGGTATATATCCGAAGCCCCATCCAGCCCTGTGCCACCCGGGGGGTTCAAAGGGGCTGAGATGGCTGACGTTTTGGTGAGCATAGGCAGATTCCAGAAATCAGCCCGCGGCACGCGAAAACGGAGCTGTTTTAGGCTGTTTTGCTCGTTTCGGTGAGCGATCGCTTTGTAACGCTGCAGCTTGTTCGAACTTACATTTTTACAAGCAAAATAACCCAAAACTAAGAGAAAACATGCTGTCAAACAGCTGTACATGTAGGTGTGAGCGACGAACGGTTCGTTGAACGGAGTTGTTGCGAGTGCGCGACGATCGTTCGTGACATTCTCCCCCACTTAAACTGTCGACGCCCTCGTCGACGCTTGTTGGTAGTTGTTGATGATTTCTTCTTCATGTCGCAAGGCGTCTTCAGGCTCCCAACTGGCTTTTGTTCGGGGAAGCTTTCACCACTTCACCAAGTACTTTATCTGCTTAGCTCCGTTGGGTAGCTTTATCTTGCGGTCCGCCAGAATGGTTTCAACTCACTTCTCGTAGGAGGTTGTGATGGGAGGTAGCCGAGTTGGAACACTTCGGGAAGCATCTTGCGGGTCCAAGTGGTAGGCTTTTAGGTTGCTGGCGTGAAGAACGTTGTGAATTTTGAACCACGCCGGCAGCTGCAACTTGTAAGAGACGTTGCCTAACCTGCTGATAATTGGGAAGGGCTCTTCATACTTGCGCACCAATCCTTTGTGGACTTTGTTCCTAAAGAATTGGAGTGATGCCGGTTGGAGCTTTACCAACACCAAATCGCCAACTTTGAACTCTTGTGGTCGCCTTCCCAAGTCTACCCACTTCTTCATCATTTTTGCCGCCTTCTCCAAGTAAGCCCGCGCAATATCTGCATTTCGATGCCACTCTTTTGTGAAATGATAGGCTGATGGACTACTCCCAGTATACCCAATTGCCATGGTGTGCAGAGTTGACGGTTGTTGTCCTGTGATGATCTCGAAGGGGCTCTTGTTGGATGCAGAGCTCCGCTGCAAGTTGTAGGAGAATTGGGCAATGTCCAACAGCTTCACCCAATCTCGTTGGTTGGCACTCACGTAGTGCCGGAGATATTGCTTCAGGAGTGAGTTTATCCTTTCAGTCTGGCCATCCGTGTGGGGGTGGAGGCTTGTAGAGAAGTATAACTTCGACTCCAACAATTTGAATAGCTCGGTCCAGAATCTTCCCAAGAACCGAGCATCTCGATCACTAATGATATTGTGTGGGACTCCCCAATACTTCACCACAATCTTCATCATAAGCTTGGCCACCTCCTCTGCTGAACAGTGTAGGGGAGCAGCAATGAAAGTTGCATACTTTGAAAACCGATCGACCACCACGAGTATCAATCCAAGTCTCCCTACAAGTGGCAAGCTTGATATGAAATCCAAGGAAATGCTCTCCCACGACCTTTCTGGTACGGGCAACGGCTCCAAAAGTTCCACCGGCTTCCGCTGCTCCACCTTGTCTTGTTGGCAAGTAAGGCATGTTCGAACATATTCCTCCACATCAGTCCCCATCTTCGGCCAGTAGAAGGCCCTCTCCACGAGAGCCAACGTTCTGTGAATGCCTGGGTGTCCAGCCCAAAGGGAATCGTGACACTCTTTTAAGGGTTCACGCCTTAAATTGTCCACTCGGGGAATATAAACTCTATTCCCTTTTGTGTAAACGAGTCCCTCCTGGACCCAAAATCATCGTGCCTTGCCTTCTTTGATGAGCTGCATTAGGATAACTACTTGGGGGTCACTATACAGTCCATCCCTGATTCTGGAAAGGAAGTTGGAGTGCAACTGACTTGCTTGGTTTCCGCCCTCCAATTGGGCGGCATTCACACGCTCCACCTTCCGACTCAATGCATCGGCCACGACATTTGCCTTCCCAGGCTTATACTCCATTGTCATATCAAATTCAGCCAGGAAGTCCTGCCAACGCGCCTGCTTTAGGGAGAGCTTCTTCTGAGTTTGGAAATAGCTCAGAGCGATGTTGTCCGTCCTCAGCATAGATCGCGATCCGAGGAGATAGTGTCGCCAAACTCGTAGACAGTGGATCACTGCTGTCATCTCCTTCTCATGCAATGGATACCGCCGCTCGGTCTCGTTGAGTTTGCGGCTCTCGTAGGCCACCGGATGACCCTCCTGCATGAGTGCTCCCCCAATAGTGAAGTCTGAAGCATCTGTATGGACTTCAAAAGGCTCCCCATAGTTTGGCAATTTGAGCACTGGTTCTTCTATAACAGCAGCCTTCATATCTTGGAATGCTATTTCACATTTGTCAGACCACTTCCAAGGCTGCTCCTTCTTCAGCAACTTCGTTAGTGGGGTTGCACGCTTCGAATATCCCGCTATGAAGCATCGATAATAATTGACGAAACCAAGGAAGGATCTCAACTCTAGCACCTTCTTTGGAGTTCGCCATTCTGCAACTGTTTGCACCTTCGACTTATCTATCCGAATGGTGCCATCACCGATTCGATGTCTCAAGAATAATATCTCAGTTTGAGCAAAGTAGCATTTCTCCCTTTTCACGAACAAAGTGTTCTCCCTGAGAACCTTGAAAATCGTCTGAAGGTAATTGACATGCTCCTCAAGCGTTTGACTGTAGACGACGATATCGTCCAAGTAGATGACCACGAACTTATCCAAATACTCCTTGAATAGCTGGTTCATGAGAGTGCAGAATGTGGTCGGAGCGTTGGTTAAGCCGAAAGGCATCACCAAGAACTCAAACGCTTCATACCTGGTCACACAGGTAGTCTTCGCTTCGTCGCCTTCAGCAATGCGCACCTGCCAATACTCCGACCGAAGGTCGAGTTTTGAGAAATACTTAGCTTTGCCCAATTGGTCGAACAAGTCCGCAGTTCACTTAACTGCTTCCTGAGTTCTGCCAACTCTGGCGGGGGCATGCGGTAGGGTGGTCTCGCTGGAGGCTTCACTCTTGGCTCCAGCTCGATGCTGTGATCCATGCCTCTGCGTGGTGGAAGAGTCTTCGGTAACTCGGGTGGCATAACGTCCTTGAACTCTTTCAGGACGTTCGCCACCGCAGCAGGTTCTTGAATGGCCTTCTCGTTGAGTGGCTTTAGCTTCATAGCAGCCATGAATGTCAATTCGCCTTTTCGCACCCTTTTCTTCAGTTGTAATGCCGATATGTGTCAGGGCTCCTTGGTTCCTCTCCGAGAGATGGGAACCACACAGGGGTCCTCGCCTCCCATCATACATAGGGAGT
>NW_027020455.1:0-2500 GCF_036884655.1 Musa acuminata AAA Group
CTGGCCATTTTTGGCTGCGCGAGCGAGCGGCGAACAGCGAGCGAAGCGAGAGGCAGCACCGTCCCTGCTATACGAAAGCCCCATCCAGCCCTGTGCCACCCGGGGGGTTCCAGGGTGCTGAGATGGCTGACATTTTGCTCCGCTCACGACGGTCACCGCGCGACGCAAGAACAGCCCAAAAACAGGCCAAAACGGCCCAAAAACGGGCCAAAACTGGCCATTTTTGGCTGCGCGAGCGAGCGGAGAGCGGCGGACAGCGAGCTAAGCGAGAGGCAGCACCGTCCCTGCTATACGAAAGCCCCATCCAGCCCTGTGCCACCCGGGGGGTTCCAGGGTGCTGAGATGGCTGACATTTTGCTCCGCTCACGACGGTCACCGCGCGACGCAAGAACAGCCCAAAAACAGGCCAAAACGGCCCAAAAACGGGCCAAAACTGGCCATTTTTGGCTGCGCGAGCGAGCAGCGAGCGGCGGACAGCGAGCGAAGCGAGAGGCATCACCGTCCCTGCTATACGAAAGCCCCATCCAGCCCTGTGCCACCCGGGGGGTTCCAGGGTGCTGAGATGGCTGACATTTTGCTCCGCTCAAGATGGTCACCGCGCAACGCAAAAACAGGCCAAAAACTGGCCAAAACGGGCCAAAACTGGCCATTTTTGGCTGCGCGAGCGAGCGGCGAGCGGCGGACAGCGAGCGAAGCGAGAGGCAGCACCGTCCCTGCTATACGAAAGCCCCATCCAGCCCTGTGCCACCCGGGGGGTTCCAGGGTGCTGAGATGGCTGACATTTTGCTCCGCTCACGACGGTCACCGCGCGACGCAAGAACAGGCCAAAAACTGGCCAAAACGGCCCAAAAACGGGCCAAAACTGGCCATTTTTGGCTGCGCGAGCGAGCGGCGAGCGGCGGACAACGAGCGAAGCGAGAGGCAGCACCATCCCTGCTATACGAAAGCCCCATCCAGCCCTGTGCCACCCGGGGGGTTCCAGGGTGCTGAGATGGCTGACATTTTGCTCCGCTCACGACGGTCACCGCGCGACGCAAGAACAGCCCAAAAACAGGCCAAAACGGCCCAAAAACGGGACAAAACTGGCCATTTTTGGCTGCGCGAGCGAGCGGCGAGCGGCGGACAGCGAGCTAAGCGAGAGGCAGCACCGTCCCTGCTATACGAAAGCCCCATCCAGCCCTGTGCCACCCGGGGGGTTCCAGGGTGCTGAGATGGCTGACATTTTGCTCCGCTCACGACGGTCACCGCGCGACGCAAGAACAGGCCAAAAACAGGCCAAAACGGCCCAAAAACGGGCCAAAACTGGCCATTTTTGGCTGCGTGAGCGAGCAGCGAGCGGCGGACAGCGAGCGAAGCGAGAGGCATCACCGTCCCTGCTATACGAAAGCCCCATCCAGCCCTGTGCCACCCGGGGGGTTCCAGGGTGCTGAGATGGCTGACATTTTGCTCCGCTCAAGATGGTCACCGCGCAACGCAAAAACAGGCCAAAAACTGGCCAAAACGGGCCAAAACTGGCCATTTTTGGCTGCGCGAGCGAGCGGCGAGCGGCGAACAGCGAGCGAAGCGAGAGGCAGCACCGTCCCTGCTATACGAAAGCCCCATCCAGCCCTGTGCCACCCGGGGGGTTCCAGGGTGCTGAGATGGCTGACATTTTGCTCCGCTCACGACGGTCACCGCGCGACGCAAGAACAGGCCAAAAACTGGCCAAAACGGCCCAAAAACGGGCCAAAACTGGCCATTTTTGGCTGCGCGAGCGAGCGGCGAGCGGCGGACAGCGAGCGAAGCGAGAGGCAGCACCGTCCCTGCTATACGAAAGCCCCATCCAGCCCTGTGCCACCCGGGGGGTTCCAGGGTGCTGAGATGGCTGACATTTTGCTCCGCTCACGACGGTCACCGCGCGACGCAAGAACAGCCCAAAAACAGGCCAAAACGGCCCAAAAACGGGACAAAACTGGCCATTTTTGGCTGCGCGAGCGAGCGGCGAGCGGCGGACAGCGAGCGAAGCGAGAGGCAGCACCGTCCCTGCTATACGAAAGCCCCATCCAGCCCTGTGCCACCCGGGGGGTTCCAGGGTGCTGAGATGGCTGACATTTTGCTCCGCTCACGACGGTCACCGCGCGACGCAAGAACAGCCCAAAAACAGGCCAAAACGGCCCAAAAACGGGCCAAAACTGGCCATTTTTGGCTGCGCGAGCGAGCAGCGAGCGGCGGACAGCGAGCGAAGCGAGAGGCATCACCGTCCCTGCTATACGAAAGCCCCATCCAGCCCTGTGCCACCCGGGGGGTTCCAGGGTGCTGAGATGGCTGACATTTTGCTCCGCTCAAGATGGTCACCGCGCAACGCAAAAACAGGCCAAAAACTGGCCAAAACGGGCCAAAACTGGCCATTTTTGGCTGCGCGAGCGAGCGGCGAGCGGCGAACAGCGAGCGAAGCGAGAGGCAGCACCGTCCCTGCTATACGAAAGCCCCATCCAGCCCTGTGCCACCCGGGGGGTTCCAG
>NW_027020455.1:22500-25000 GCF_036884655.1 Musa acuminata AAA Group
ACAGCGAGCGAAGCGAGAGGCATCACCGTCCCTGCTATACGAAAGCCCCATCCAGCCCTGTGCCACCCGGGGGGTTCCAGGGTGCTGAGATGGCTGACATTTTGCTCCGCTCAAGATGGTCACCGCGCAACGCAAAAACAGGCCAAAAACTGGCCAAAACGGGCCAAAACTGGCCATTTTTGGCTGCGCGAGCGAGCGGCGAGCGGCGGACAGCGAGCGAAGCGAGAGGCAGCACCGTCCCTGCTATACGAAAGCCCCATCCAGCCCTGTGCCACCCGGGGGGTTCCAGGGTGCTGAGATGGCTGACATTTTGCTCCGCTCACGACGGTCACCGCGCGACGCAAGAACAGGCCAAAAACTGGCCAAAACGGCCCAAAAACGGGCCAAAACTGGCCATTTTTGGCTGCGCTAGCGAGCGGCGAGCGGCGGACAACGAGCGAAGCGAGAGGCAGCACCATCCCTGCTATACGAAAGCCCCATCCAGCCCTGTGCCACCCGGGGGGTTCCAGGGTGCTGAGATGGCTGACATTTTGCTCCGCTCACGACGGTCACCGCGCGACGCAAGAACAGCCCAAAAACAGGCCAAAACGGCCCAAAAACGGGACAAAACTGGCCATTTTTGGCTGCGCGAGCGAGCGGCGAGCGGCGGACAGCGAGCTAAGCGAGAGGCAGCACCGTCCCTGCTATACGAAAGCCCCATCCAGCCCTGTGCCACCCGGGGGGTTCCAGGGTGCTGAGATGGCTGACATTTTGCTCCGCTCACGACGGTCACCGCGCGACGCAAGAACAGGCCAAAAACAGGCCAAAACGGCCCAAAAACGGGCCAAAACTGGCCATTTTTGGCTGCGTGAGCGAGCAGCGAGCGGCGGACAGCGAGCGAAGCGAGAGGCATCACCGTCCCTGCTATACGAAAGCCCCATCCAGCCCTGTGCCACCCGGGGGGTTCCAGGGTGCTGAGATGGCTGACATTTTGCTCCGCTCAAGATGGTCACCGCGCAACGCAAAAACAGGCCAAAAACTGGCCAAAACGGGCCAAAACTGGCCATTTTTGGCTGCGCGAGCGAGCGGCGAGCGGCGAACAGCGAGCGAAGCGAGAGGCAGCACCGTCCCTGCTATACGAAAGCCCCATCCAGCCCTGTGCCACCCGGGGGGTTCCAGGGTGCTGAGATGGCTGACATTTTGCTCCGCTCACGACGGTCACCGCGCGACGCAAGAACAGGCCAAAAACTGGCCAAAACGGCCCAAAAACGGGCCAAAACTGGCCATTTTTGGCTGCGCGAGCGAGCGGCGAGCGGCGGACAGCGAGCGAAGCGAGAGGCAGCACCGTCCCTGCTATACGAAAGCCCCATCCAGCCCTGTGCCACCCGGGGGGTTCCAGGGTGCTGAGATGGCTGACATTTTGCTCCGCTCACGACGGTCACCGCGCGACGCAAGAACAGCCCAAAAACAGGCCAAAACGGCCCAAAAACGGGACAAAACTGGCCATTTTTGGCTGCGCGAGCGAGCGGCGAGCGGCGGACAGCGAGCGAAGCGAGAGGCAGCACCGTCCCTGCTATACGAAAGCCCCATCCAGCCCTGTGCCACCCGGGGGGTTCCAGGGTGCTGAGATGGCTGACATTTTGCTCCGCTCACGACGGTCACCGCGCGACGCAAGAACAGCCCAAAAACAGGCCAAAACGGCCCAAAAACGGGCCAAAACTGGCCATTTTTGGCTGCGCGAGCGAGCAGCGAGCGGCGGACAGCGAGCGAAGCGAGAGGCATCACCGTCCCTGCTATACGAAAGCCCCATCCAGCCCTGTGCCACCCGGGGGGTTCCAGGGTGCTGAGATGGCTGACATTTTGCTCCGCTCAAGATGGTCACCGCGCAACGCAAAAACAGGCCAAAAACTGGCCAAAACGGGCCAAAACTGGCCATTTTTGGCTGCGCGAGCGAGCGGCGAGCGGCGAACAGCGAGCGAAGCGAGAGGCAGCACCGTCCCTGCTATACGAAAGCCCCATCCAGCCCTGTGCCACCCGGGGGGTTCCAGGGTGCTGAGATGGCTGACATTTTGCTCCGCTCACGACGGTCACCGCGCGACGCAAGAACAGGCCAAAAACTGGCCAAAACGGCCCAAAAACGGGCCAAAACTGGCCATTTTTGGCTGCGCGAGCGAGCGGCGAGCGGCGGACAGCGAGCGAAGCGAGAGGCAGCACCGTCCCTGCTATACGAAAGCCCCATCCAGCCCTGTGCCACCCGGGGGGTTCCAGGGTGCTGAGATGGCTGACATTTTGCTCCGCTCACGACGGTCACCGCGCGACGCAAGAACAGGCCAAAAACTGGCCAAAACGGCCCAAAAACGGGACAAAACTGGCCATTTTTGGCTGCGCGAGGGAGCGGCGAGCGGCGGACAGCGAGCGAAGCGAGAGGCAGCACCGTCCCTGCTATACGAAAGCCCCATCCAGCCCTGTGCCACCCGGGGGGTTCCAGGGTGCTGAGATGGCTGACATTTTGCTCCGCTCA
>NW_027020455.1:55000-57500 GCF_036884655.1 Musa acuminata AAA Group
TGGCTGACATTTTGCTCCGCTCACGACGGTCACCGCGCAACGCAAGAACAGGCCAAAAACTTGCCAAAACGGCCCAAAAACGGGCCAAAACTGGCCATTTTTGGCTGCGCGAGCGAGCGGCGAACAGCGAGCGAAGCGAGAGGCAGCACCGTCCCTGCTATACGAAAGCCCCATCCAGCCCTGTGCCACCCGGGGGGTTCCAGGGTGCTGAGATGGCTGACATTTTGCTCCGCTCACGACGGTCACCGCGCGACGCAAGAACAGCCCAAAAACAGGCCAAAACGGCCCAAAAACGGGCCAAAACTGGCCATTTTTGGCTGCGCGCGCGAGCGGAGAGCGGCGGACAGCGAGCTAAGCGAGAGGCAGCACCGTCCCTGCTATACGAAAGCCCCATCCAGCCCTGTGCCACCCGGGGGGTTCCAGGGTGCTGAGATGGCTGACATTTTGCTCCGCTCACGACGGTCACCGCGCGACGCAAGAACAGCCCAAAAACAGGCCAAAACGGCCCAAAAACGGGCCAAAACTGGCCATTTTTGGCTGCGCGAGCGAGCAGCGAGCGGCGGACAGCGAGCGAAGCGAGAGGCATCACCGTCCCTGCTATACGAAAGCCCCATCCAGCCCTGTGCCACCCGGGGGGTTCCAGGGTGCTGAGATGGCTGACATTTTGCTCCGCTCAAGATGGTCACCGCGCAACGCAAAAACAGGCCAAAAACTGGCCAAAACGGGCCAAAACTGGCCATTTTTGGCTGCGCGAGCGAGCGGCGAGCGGCGGACAGCGAGCGAAGCGAGAGGCAGCACCGTCCCTGCTATACGAAAGCCCCATCCAGCCCTGTGCCACCCGGGGGGTTCCAGGGTGCTGAGATGGCTGACATTTTGCTCCGCTCACGACGGTCACCGCGCGACGCAAGAACAGGCCAAAAACTGGCCAAAACGGCCCAAAAACGGGCCAAAACTGGCCATTTTTGGCTGCGCGAGCGAGCGGCGAGCGGCGGACAACGAGCGAAGCGAGAGGCAGCACCATCCCTGCTATACGAAAGCCCCATCCAGCCCTGTGCCACCCGGGGGGTTCCAGGGTGCTGAGATGGCTGACATTTTGCTCCGCTCACGACGGTCACCGCGCGACGCAAGAACAGCCCAAAACAGGCCAAAACGGCCCAAAAACGGGACAAAACTGGCCATTTTTGGCTGCGCGAGCGAGCGGCGAGCGGCGGACAGCGAGCTAAGCGAGAGGCAGCACCGTCCCTGCTATACGAAAGCCCATCCAGCCCTGTGCCACCCGGGGGTTCCAGGGTGCTGAGATGGCTGACATTTTGCTCCGCTCACGACGGTCACCGCGCGACGCAAGAACAGGCCAAAAACAGGCCAAAACGGCCAAAACGGGCCAAAACTGGCCATTTTTGGCTGCGTGAGCGAGCAGCGAGCGGCGGACAGCGAGCGAAGCGAGAGGCATCACCGTCCCCTGCTATACGAAAGCCCCATCCAGCCCTGTGCCACCCGGGGGTTCCAGGGTGCTGAGATGGCTGACATTTTGCTCCGCTCAAGATGGTCACCGCGCAACGCAAAAACAGGCCAAAACTGGCCAAAACGGGCCAAAACTGGCCATTTTTGGCTGCGCGAGCGAGCGGCGAGCGGCGAACAGCGAGCGAAGCGAGAGGCAGCACCGTCCCTGCTATACGAAAGCCCCATCCAGCCCTGTGCCACCCGGGGGGTTCCAGGGTGCTGAGATGGCTGACATTTTGCTCCGCTCACGACGGTCACCGCGCGACGCAAGAACAGGCCAAAACTGGCCAAAACGGCCCAAAAACGGGCCAAAACTGGCCATTTTTGGCTGCGCGAGGCGAGCGGCGAGCGGCGGACAGCGAGCGAAGCGAGAGGCAGCACCGTCCTGCTATACGAAAGCCCTATCCAGCCCTGTGCCACCCGGGGGGTTCCAGGGTGCTGAGATGGCTGACATTTTGCTCCGCTCACGACGGTCACCGCGCGACGCAAGAACAGCCAAAAACAGGCCAAACGGCCCCAAAAACGGGACAAAACTGGCCATTTTTGGCATGCGCGAGCGAGCGGCGAGCGGCGGACAGCGAGCGAAGCGAGAGGCAGCACCGTCCCTGCTATACGAAAGCCCCATCCAGCCCTGTGCCACCCGGGGGGTTCCAGGGTGCTGAGATGGCTGACATTTTGCTCCGCTCACGACGGTCACCGCGCGACGCAAGAACAGCCCAAAAACAGGCCAAAACGGCCCAAAAACGGGCCAAAACTGGCCATTTTTGGCTGCGCGAGCGAGCAGCGAGCGGCGGACAGCGAGCGAAGCGAGAGGCATCACCGTCCCTGCTATACGAAAGCCCCATCAGCCCTGTGCCACCCGGGGGGGTTCCAGGGTGCTGAGATGGCTGACATTTTGCTCCGCTCAAGATGGTCACCGCGCAACGCAAAAACAGGCCAAAAACTGGCCAAAACGGGCCAAAACTGGCCATTTTTGGCTGCTGCGAGCGAGCGGCGAGCG
>NW_027020455.1:77500-80000 GCF_036884655.1 Musa acuminata AAA Group
GCCCAAAAACAGGCCAAAACGGCCCAAAAACGGGCCAAAACTGGCCATTTTTGGCTGCGCGAGCGAGCAGCGAGCGGCGGACAGCGAGCGAAGCGAGAGGCATCACCGTCCCTGCTATACGAAAGCCCCATCCAGCCCTGTGCCACCCGGGGGGTTCCAGGGTGCTGAGATGGCTGACATTTTGCTCCGCTCAAGATGGTCACCGCGCAACGCAAAAACAGGCCAAAAACTGGCCAAAACGGGCCAAAACTGGCCATTTTTGGCTGCGCGAGCGAGCGGCGAGCGGCGGACAGCGAGCGAAGCGAGAGGCAGCACCGTCCCTGCTATACGAAAGCCCCATCCAGCCCTGTGCCACCCGGGGGGTTCCAGGGTGCTGAGATGGCTGACATTTTGCTCCGCTCACGACGGTCACCGCGCGACGCAAGAACAGGCCAAAAACTGGCCAAAACGGCCCAAAAACGGGCCAAAACTGGCCATTTTTGGCTGCGCGAGCGAGCGGCGAGCGGCGGACAACGAGCGAAGCGAGAGGCAGCACCATCCCTGCTATACGAAAGCCCCATCCAGCCCTGTGCCACCCGGGGGGTTCCAGGGTGCTGAGATGGCTGACATTTTGCTCCGCTCACGACGGTCACCGCGCGACGCAAGAACAGCCCAAAAACAGGCCAAAACGGCCCAAAAACGGGACAAAACTGGCCATTTTTGGCTGCGCGAGCGAGCGGCGAGCGGCGGACAGCGAGCTAAGCGAGAGGCAGCACCGTCCCTGCTATACGAAAGCCCCATCCAGCCCTGTGCCACCCGGGGGGTTCCAGGGTGCTGAGATGGCTGACATTTTGCTCCGCTCACGACGGTCACCGCGCGACGCAAGAACAGGCCAAAAACAGGCCAAAACGGCCCAAAAACGGGCCAAAACTGGCCATTTTTGGCTGCGTGAGCGAGCAGCGAGCGGCGGACAGCGAGCGAAGCGAGAGGCATCACCGTCCCTGCTATACGAAAGCCCCATCCAGCCCTGTGCCACCCGGGGGGTTCCAGGGTGCTGAGATGGCTGACATTTTGCTCCGCTCAAGATGGTCACCGCGCAACGCAAAAACAGGCCAAAAACTGGCCAAAACGGGCCAAAACTGGCCATTTTTGGCTGCGCGAGCGAGCGGCGAGCGGCGAACAGCGAGCGAAGCGAGAGGCAGCACCGTCCCTGCTATACGAAAGCCCCATCCAGCCCTGTGCCACCCGGGGGGTTCCAGGGTGCTGAGATGGCTGACATTTTGCTCCGCTCACGACGGTCACCGCGCGACGCAAGAACAGGCCAAAAACTGGCCAAAACGGCCCAAAAACGGGCCAAAACTGGCCATTTTTGGCTGCGCGAGCGAGCGGCGAGCGGCGGACAGCGAGCGAAGCGAGAGGCAGCACCGTCCCTGCTATACGAAAGCCCCATCCAGCCCTGTGCCACCCGGGGGGTTCCAGGGTGCTGAGATGGCTGACATTTTGCTCCGCTCACGACGGTCACCGCGCGACGCAAGAACAGCCCAAAAACAGGCCAAAACGGCCCAAAAACGGGACAAAACTGGCCATTTTTGGCTGCGCGAGCGAGCGGCGAGCGGCGGACAGCGAGCGAAGCGAGAGGCAGCACCGTCCCTGCTATACGAAAGCCCCATCCAGCCCTGTGCCACCCGGGGGGTTCCAGGGTGCTGAGATGGCTGACATTTTGCTCCGCTCACGACGGTCACCGCGCGACGCAAGAACAGCCCAAAAACAGGCCAAAACGGCCCAAAAACGGGCCAAAACTGGCCATTTTTGGCTGCGCGAGCGAGCAGCGAGCGGCGGACAGCGAGCGAAGCGAGAGGCATCACCGTCCCTGCTATACGAAAGCCCCATCCAGCCCTGTGCCACCCGGGGGGTTCCAGGGTGCTGAGATGGCTGACATTTTGCTCCGCTCAAGATGGTCACCGCGCAACGCAAAAACAGGCCAAAAACTGGCCAAAACGGGCCAAAACTGGCCATTTTTGGCTGCGCGAGCGAGCGGCGAGCGGCGAACAGCGAGCGAAGCGAGAGGCAGCACCGTCCCTGCTATACGAAAGCCCCATCCAGCCCTGTGCCACCCGGGGGGTTCCAGGGTGCTGAGATGGCTGACATTTTGCTCCGCTCACGACGGTCACCGCGCGACGCAAGAACAGGCCAAAAACTGGCCAAAACGGCCCAAAAACGGGCCAAAACTGGCCATTTTTGGCTGCGCGAGCGAGCGGCGAGCGGCGGACAGCGAGCGAAGCGAGAGGCAGCACCGTCCCTGCTATACGAAAGCCCCATCCAGCCCTGTGCCACCCGGGGGGTTCCAGGGTGCTGAGATGGCTGACATTTTGCTCCGCTCACGACGGTCACCGCGCGACGCAAGAACAGGCCAAAAACTGGCCAAAACGGCCCAAAAACGGGACAAAACTGGCCATTTTTGGCTGCGCGAGGGAGCGGCGAGCGGCGGACAGCGAGCGAAGCGAGAGGCAGCACCGTCCCT
>NW_027020456.1:0-27172 GCF_036884655.1 Musa acuminata AAA Group
GTCCTTTCCACAACTTCTAAATTGATTTCCCATCAGCCTATCCAATCGAATTCCAGACAGAGTCAGTAGACACAACGGTGGTAGTGTAAAATAATTAGGAATTCTTGATAGTCTTTCGTACAATCTCTTCTTCAATCCTAGTAGCAAAAATGGAGTGTCCTTTAGGAACCTTTGGATACCAAGATTTCCGACCTCTTACTTTCGTAGTTTTGAATCCCAGAATTTACTTTCACTATTTATTTATTCTACTTATAAAATAAATGTCCGAACCAATCATAATCATATTAAAATCATAATCATATTAATAAGTAAGGCTTACTTCATCCCTATTTGTACCGGTTTGGGCCACACCCAAAGCCCGGATTTTTAGAAAAAAATTGACTTTCTTTAAAAAAATTGACTTTCTTTATAGAACTACAGATTCTAAAAATAAAGTATCGATAGGCTTATCCTTTTGCCTCTCCTTCTCCGGGGACAGAATTCGTCGAGTTAAATCAGCAGAATAAGAAATCCCAAGTTTTTTGTTGATCAGGCGACACCCAGATTTGAACTGGGGATAAAGGATTTGCAGTCCCCCGCCTTACCACTTGGCCATGTCGCCAAACCAAATTCGATCCAAATAAGATAAAAAATAGATTTCTGGTCAAAGACTGAAAAATTCAGGGCAAATTGGAACCATTAACTATTTGTTTTGTTGTTTTGAATTAGCGAAAGGTTCTTCAATTTGTATCTCAAATTGTTGCGTTTCCTTAATGGCATAACAAAATCAAATTGATTTATGACTAATTCAGTATCAATTATTTTCAATAATCAATCTTTTTCAATTTCAATTATAACAATATAAATTATAACAATATATATGTGTATATGTAAACCTCAAAACAGAAATTGTTACACAGATACCGCTCTTATGTACATATCCCATATCCCTATAGAGAATCGTCGTGCCTTCTTTTTTCATTTTCTATATGCAATAGAAAAAATAGGAATTATGATATAGTGCGACCTGACTTCTGTTGCCACAAGTGAAATTACGATAAAAGATGTGATATGCGGACAGGTAGATAGCTATATTGGCATGCACTTAATAAATATTACTCCTATTACGCAATTCAATCATATTCTATATATTCTACTAGCAAAAAAATAATTCGAAATTTTTTTTGAACATGAAATGAAACTCAAATAAAATTAAGTATGCTAAAAAGGGAAACTCTATATTGTTCCTGTTGTACCTGTCGCAAATTCGAACTTGCGTCGAAAATGCTCTTCATTCCTCTGTCTCATTTCCGTTCATACGTATGAAATACATATATGGTATATGGAGTTGGCTAAAATTTCATGTGATTCAGTAAACAGAATATACATTCCATCATTGCTAGATCGATCCGTATGGTTCGATAAATAGTGAGCTAATAATGGGATTTTTCAATAAACAGGAAACTTAAGATTAAGATGCTCCGGAATGATGGAAATGAGGGAATGTCCACAATACCTGGATTTAGTCAGATCCAATTTGAGGGATTTTGTAGGTTCATTAATGAGGGCTTGACGGAAGAATTTCATAAGTTTCCAAAAATTGAAGATACAGATCAAGAAATTGAATTTAAATTATTTGTGGAAAGATATCAATTGGTAGAACCCTTGATAAACGAAAGAGATGCTGTGTATGAATCACTCACATATTCTTCTGAATTATATGTACCCGCGGGATTAATTTGGAAAACCGGTAGAGATATGCAAGAACAAACCGTTTTTATTGGAAACATTCCCCTAATGAATTCCCTGGGAACCTTTATAGTAAATGGAATATACAGAATTGTGATCAATCAAATATTGCAAAGTCCTGGTATTTACTACCGTTCAGAATTGGACCATAACGGAATTTCTGTCTATACCAGCACAATAATATCAGATTGGGGAGGAAGATCGGAATTAGAAATTGATAGAAAAGCAAGGATATGGGCCCGTGTAAGTAGGAAACAAAAAATATCTATTCTAATTCTATCATCAGCTATGGGTTCGAATCTAAGAGAAATTCTAGATAATGTTTGTTACCCTGAAATTTTCTTGTCTTTCCCGAATGATAAGGAGAAAAAAAAGATTGGGTCAAAAGAAAATGCTATTTTGGAATTTTATCAACAATTTGCTTGTGTAGGCGGGGATCCGGTATTTTCTGAGTCTTTATGTAAAGAATTACAAAAGAAATTTTTTCAACAAAGATGTGAATTAGGAAGGATTGGTCGACGAAATATGAACCGGAGACTGAATCTTGATATACCTCAGAACAATACATTTTTATTACCACGAGATGTATTGGCTGCTGCGGATCATTTGATCGGAATTAAATTTGGAATGGGTACACTTGACGATATGAATCACTTGAAAAATAAACGGATTCGTTCTATAGCGGATCTGTTACAGGATCAATTCGGACTGGCTCTTGTTCGTTTAGAAAATGCGGTTCGAGGAACTATATGTGGAGCAATTCGGCATAAATTGATACCGACTCCTCAAAATTTGGTAACTTCAACTTCATTAACAACCACTTATGAATCGTTTTTTGGCCTACATCCTTTATCTCAAGTTTTGGATCGAACTAATCCATTGACACAAATCGTTCATGGGCGAAAATTGAGTTATTTGGGTCCTGGAGGATTGACGGGGCGAACTGCTAGTTTTCGGATACGAGATATTCATCCTAGCCACTATGGACGTATTTGTCCAATTGACACGTCCGAAGGAATCAATGTTGGACTTATTGGATCCTTAGCCATTCATGTGAGGATTGGCCATTGGGGATCTATAGAGAGTCCATTTTATGAAATATCTGAAAGATCAAAAGAGGCACAGATAGTTTATTTATCACCAAATAGAGATGAATATTATATGGTAGCAGCGGGAAATTCTTTGGCCTTGAATCGGGGTATTCAGGAAGAACAGGTTGTTCCAGCCCGATACCGTCAAGAGTTCCTGACTATTGCATGGGAACAGATTCATCTTAGAAGTATTTTTCCCTTCCAATATTTTTCTATTGGAGCTTCCCTCATTCCTTTTATCGAGCATAATGATGCGAATCGGGCTTTAATGAGTTCTAATATGCAGCGCCAAGCAGTTCCGCTTTCTCAGTCCGAGAGGTGCATTGTTGGAACTGGACTGGAACGCCAAACGGCTCTGGATTCGGGGGTTTCCGCTATAGCCGAACACGAGGGAAAGATCATTTATACTGACCCTCACAAGATCATTTTATCAAGTAATGGGGACACTACTATAAGTATAAGTATTCCATTAGTTATCTATCAACGTTCCAACAAAAATACTTGTATGCATCAAAAACCTCAGGTTCCGCGGGGTAAATGCATTAAAAAAGGACAAATTTTAGCGGACGGTGCGGCTACAGTTGGGGGGGAACTTGCTTTAGGAAAAAACGTATTAGTAGCTTATATGCCATGGGAGGGTTACAATTCTGAAGACGCAGTACTAATTAGCGAACGTCTGGTATATGAAGATATTTATACTTCTTTTCACATCCGGAAATATGAAATTCAGACTCATGTGACAAGCCAAGGACCTGAAAGAATCACTAAGGAAATACCACATCTAGAGGCTCATTTACTCCGCAATTTAGACAGAAATGGAGTTGTGATGCTGGGATCTTGGGTAGAAACAGGTGATATTTTAGTAGGTAAATTAACACCTCAGACAGCAAACGAATCGTCGTATGCTCCAGAGGATAGATTATTACGAGCCATACTTGGAATTCAGGTATCCACTGCAAAAGAAACTTCTCTAAAACTACCTATAGGCGGAAGAGGTCGCGTTATTGATGTGAGATGGATCCGGAAAAAGGGGGGTTCCTGTTATAATTCAGAAATGATTCGTGTATATATTTCACAGAAACGTGAAATCAAAGTAGGTGATAAAGTAGCTGGAAGACATGGGAATAAGGGTATCATTTCAAAAATTTTGCCTAGACAAGATATGCCCTATTTGCAAGATGGAACACCTGTTGATATGGTCTTCAACCCATTAGGAGTACCATCACGAATGAATGTGGGACAGATATTTGAATGCTCGCTCGGGTTAGCGGGGGATCTGCTAAAGAGACATTATAGAATAGCACCTTTTGATGAGAGATATGAGCAAGAGGCTTCGAGAAAACTAGTGTTTTCCGAATTATATGAAGCCAGTAAGCAAACAAAAAATCCATGGGTATTTGAACCCGAATATCCGGGAAAAAGCAGAATATTTGATGGAAGAACAGGAAATCCTTTTGAACAACCTGTTCTAATAGGAAAGTCCTATATTTTAAAATTAATTCATCAAGTTGATGATAAAATCCATGGACGTTCTAGTGGACATTACGCACTTGTTACACAACAACCCCTTAGAGGAAGGGCGAAGCAAGGGGGACAACGAGTAGGGGAAATGGAAGTTTGGGCTCTAGAGGGATTTGGTGTTGCTCATATTTTACAAGAGATGCTTACTTATAAATCTGATCATATTAGAGCTCGTCAAGAAGTACTTGGTGCTACGATCATTGGAGGAAGAGTATCTAACCCAGAAGATGCTCCAGAATCTTTTCGATTGCTCGTTCGAGAACTACGATCTTTAGCTCTAGAACTGAATCATTTCCTTGTATCTGAGAAGAACTTCCAGATTAATAGGAAGGAAGCTTGATCTGAATGAATCAGAATTTCTATTCTATGATTGACCGGTATAAACATCAACAACTTCGAATTGGACTAGTTTCTCCTCAACAAATAAAGGCTTGGGCCAACAAAATTTTACCTAATGGAGAGATAGTTGGAGAGGTGACAAAGCCCTATACGTTTCATTATAAGACCAATAAACCAGAAAAAGATGGATTGTTTTGTGAAAGAATCTCTGGGCCCATAAAAAGTGGAATTTGTGCTTGTGGAAATTATCGAGTGATTGGAGCTGAAAAAGAAGACCCGAAATTTTGTGAACAATGCGGGGTGGAATTTGTTGATTCTCGGATACGAAGATATCAAATGGGATACATCAAACTCGCATGTCCAGTGACTCATGTGTGGTATTTGAAACGTCTTCCTAGTTATATCGCGAATCTTTTAGATAAACCCCTTAAGGAATTAGAAGGCCTAGTATACTGCGATGTGTGATTTGATCAAAATTTTCGTTTTACAGATTCGGACTGAGAAACTGTCATCCCATTCAATCCGATTGGGGTGCCCCCGGCTCTGACATGTGTTTTGGGAGAAGTAAAAGTAACACGAAACTCAGAATTATAGGTGTATTCAATACTTCCAAATGCAAGGGGAATTGATCCATGGTCGATTCCGTATAAATAGGAATTGCTAGTTATACCTCGTGAAAAAACACTTTTTTGTGGAATCAGCTATTCCATTTCTTTATAGAGAGATTCCGTTTAAGCAAGCAAATATAGTATGGTTACAGAAGTCTATCTATCGCATATATGCTTCAAGGGGCATCATGGGATAACCATCGAGGTGAGTAGGGACCTAAAGGATCGAATAGAAC
Source organism: Musa acuminata AAA Group (assembly GCF_036884655.1). NCBI lineage: Eukaryota > Viridiplantae > Streptophyta > Magnoliopsida > Zingiberales > Musaceae > Musa > Musa acuminata. The sequence continues at coordinate 5,524 of NW_027020456.1, forward strand.
GATATATAGACAAGTAAATCCCTTACGAGTCCCAAAGTATTCTTTTAAGGGGATTCATCATTTGACGGGAAGTAGACTACTCAAAAATCCTACATTTTTATTTTGTCATAAGTAATTCGGAAAATGAAAGTAAAAAAAGAAGAATGAATCGTTGGTCCTTAGTGGGAACTTGAGTAAGGAGTAGTTCTTTGTTTGTAGGGTTTTTCGAACAAACTTTTTAAATAAGAAAGAATCCCCTTTTTGAGGTAACTACTTGAGCCGGATGAAAGGAAACCTTCACGTCCGATTTTAAAAGGGGGAATCCAATCCTACAGGAACCTATCTCGATTTTTCTTTTGCTAGGCCCATAGCGAAAAAACCTACTTTCTTACGATTACGAGGTTTATTCGAATATGAAATCCAATCTCGGAAATACAGCATACCACTTTTTTTTACTACCCAAGGCTTCGAGACATTTCGAAATCGAGAAATCTCTACAGGAGCAGGTGCTATCAGAGAACAATTAGCCGATTCAGATTTGCGAATTATTACGGGTAATTCATTAGTAGAATGGAAGGAATTAGGGGAGGAGGGGTCCACTGGAAATGAATGGGAAGATAGAAAAATTAGAAGAAGAAAGGATTTTTTGGTTAGACGCATGGAATTAGCTAAACATTTTATTCGAACAAATGTAGAACCAGAATGGATGGTTTTGTGCTTATTACCAGTTCTTCCTCCCGAGTTGAGACCAATCATTCAGATAGATGGGGGTAAACTAATGAGTTCGGATATTAATGAACTCTATAGACGAGTTATCTATCGGAATAATACTCTTACCGATCTATTAGCAACAAGTAGATCTACGCCAGGGGAATTAGTAATGTGTCAGGAGAAATTGGTACAAGAGGCCGTGGATACACTTCTTGATAATGGGATCCGTGGACAACCAATGAGGGATGGTCATAATAAAGTTTACAAGTCATTTTCAGATGTAATTGAAGGCAAAGAGGGAAGATTTCGTGAGACTCTGCTTGGTAAACGTGTCGATTATTCGGGACGTTCCGTCATTGTCGTGGGTCCTTCGCTTTCATTACATCAGTGTGGATTACCTCGAGAAATAGCAATAGAGCTTTTCCAAACATTTGTAATTCGTGGTCTAATCAGACAACATGTTGCTTCTAACATAGGAATTGCTAAAAGTAAAATTCGGGAAAAAGAACCCATTGTATGGGAAATACTTCAAGAAGTTATGCGGGGGCATCCTGTATTATTGAATAGAGCACCCACCCTGCACAGATTAGGCATACAGGCGTTCCAACCCTTTTTAGTGGAGGGACGCGCTATTTGTTTACATCCATTAGTTTGTAAGGGTTTCAATGCAGACTTTGATGGGGATCAAATGGCTGTTCATGTACCTTTATCTTTGGAAGCTCAAGCGGAGGCTCGTTTACTTATGTTTTCTCATATGAATCTCTTGTCTCCAGCTATTGGGGATCCTATTTCCGTACCAACTCAAGATATGCTTATCGGACTCTATTTATTAACGATCGGGAATCGTCGAGGTATTTGTGCAAATAGGTATAATCCATATAGATATAGTTGCGGAAACTACCAAAATAAAAAGGTTGACAATAAAAAAAATGACTATAGGTATACGGAAAAGAAAGAACCCTATTTTTCTAGTTCCTATGATGCACTTGGAGCTTATCAACAGAAACGAATTAGTTTAGATAGTCCTTTGTGGCTCCGATGGAGACTAGATCAACGTGTCATTGGCTCAAGAGAAGTTCCCATCGAAGTTCAATATGAATCTTTGGGTACTTATCATGAGATTTATGGGCACTATCTAATAGAAGGAAGTGTAACAAAGGAAATCCGTTGTATATACATTCGAACTACTCTTGGTCATATTTCTTTTTATCGGGAAATAGAAGAAGCCATACAGGGGTTTTGTCGAGCCTACTCATACGCTATCTAAACTAAGAAATCAGATTAGGCGATGTTCGTGCCCATGGGAATTCGGGTCTCCCCAATTTCACTGGTATCATAATTTCTGAATTTCTGCGTGAATCAAGATTGAGATTGAGGAAAGGAAGTTTTCGAATCACTAACTCAGGTCCATTGTCGAATCCTACTTAGCAGAATAAATATAAGAGGTACTGTACTTATGGCAGAACGGGCCGATCTGGTCTTTCACAATAAAGTGATAAATGGAACTGTTATGAAACGACTTATTAGCAGGTTAATAGATCATTTCGGAATGGCATATACATCACATATCTTGGATCAAGTAAAGACTTTGGGTTTCCAACAAGCCACTGCTACATCTATTTCATTAGGAATTGATGATCTTTTAACAATCCCTTCTAAGGGATGGTTAGTCCAAGACGCTGAACAACAAAGTTTTATTTTGGATAAACACCATCATTATGGGAATGTACACGCGGTAGAAAAATTACGTCAATCCATTGAGATATGGTATGCTACAAGTGAATATTTGAGACAAGAAATGAATCCTAATTTTCGGATGACTGATCCTTCTAATCCAGTATATCTAATGTCCTTTTCGGGAGCTAGGGGAAATGCATCTCAGATACACCAATTAGTAGGTATGAGAGGATTAATGTCGGATCCCCAAGGACAAATGATTGATTTACCCATTCAAAGCAATTTACGTGAAGGACTTTCTTTGACAGAATATATAATTTCCTGTTATGGAGCCCGCAAAGGAGTTGTAGATACTGCTGTACGAACATCAGATGCTGGATACCTCACACGTAGACTTGTTGAAGTAGTTCAACATATTATTGTACGTAGAACAGATTGTGGCACTATCCGAGGTATTTCCGTGAGTCCTCGAAATGGGATGACGGAAAAAATTTTTGTCCAAACACTAATTGGTCGTGTATTAGCGGACGATATATATATCGGTCTACGATGCCTTGCCACTCGAAATCAAGATATTGGGATTGGACTTGTCAATCGATTCATAACCTTTCGAGCACAACCAATATATATTCGAACCCCCTTTACTTGCAGGAGTACATCTTGGATCTGCCAATTATGTTATGGTCGGAGTCCTACTCATGGCGACCTGGTCGAATTGGGAGAAGCTGTAGGTATTATTGCGGGTCAATCAATTGGGGAACCAGGAACTCAACTAACATTAAGAACTTTTCATACCGGTGGAGTATTCACAGGCGGTACTGCCGAGCATGTACGAGCTCCTTCTAATGGAAAAATAAAATTCAATGAGGATTTGGTTCATCCCACACGTACCCGTCATGGGCATCCTGCTTTTCTATGTTCTATAGACTTGTATGTAACTATTGAGAGTCGGGATATTCTACATAATGTAAATATTCCACCAAAAAGTTTTATTTTAGTTCAAAATAATCAATATGTAGAATCAGAACAAGTGATTGCTGAGATTCGTGCTGGAACGTCCACTTTTCATTTTAAAGAGAAGGTACGAAAACATATTTATTCTGAATCAGAGGGAGAAATGCACTGGAGTACCGATGTCCACCATGCACCTGAATATACATATGGTAATGTTCATCTATTATCAAAAACGAGTCATTTATGGATATTAGCGGGAGGTCCGTGCAGATCCAGTATAGTGTCTTTTTCGCTCCACAAGGATCAAGATCAAATGAATGTTTATTCTTTTTCTGTCGAAGAAAGATATATCTCTGACCTATCAATGACTAATGGTCGAATAAGACATAAATTGTTGGATACTTCTGGTAAAAAAGATAAGAAAATTATTGACTATTCAATAAGACCTGATCAAACGATGTCTAATGGTCATTTGAATTTCATATATCCTTCTATTATCCAAGGGAATTCTTATTTCTTGGCGAAAAAGCGAAGAAATAGATTCATCATCCCATTACAATACAATCAAGAACGAGAGAAAGAACTAATACCCTGTTTTGGTATTTCGATCGAAATACCAAAACAGGGTATTTTACGTAGAAATAGTATTCTTGCTTATTTTGATGATCCACGATACAGAAGAAGCAATTCAGGAATTACTAAATATGGAACCGTAGAGGTCAATTCAATCATAAAAAAAGAGGATTTGATTGAGTATCGAGGACCAAAAGAATTTAGTCCGAAATACCAAACGAAAGTAGATCGGTTTTTTTTCATTCTCGAAGAAGTGCATATCTTACCCGGATCTTCGTTGATAATGGTCCGGAACAATAGTATCATTGGAGTAGATACACAACTCGCTTTAAATACAAGAAGTCGAGTAGGCGGATTAGTCCGAGTGGAGAGAAAAAAAAAAAATATTGAACTAAAAATATTTTCCGGAGATATTTATTTTCCTGGAGAGGCAGATAAGATATCCAGGCACAGCGGCATTTTGATACCACCGGAAACAGAAAAAAAAATTTCTAAGGAATCAAAAAAATGGAAAAATTGGATCTATGTCCAACGGATCACACCTACCAAGAAAAAGTATTTTGTTTTGGTTCGACCCGTAGTCACATATGAAATAGCTGATGGCATAAATTTAGCAACACTTTTTCCTCAAGATCTCCTGCGGGAAAAGGATAATGTCCAACTTAGAGTTGTCAATTATATCCTTCATGGAAATGGCAAGTCAATTCGAGGAATTTCTCACACAAGTATTCAATTAGTTCGGACTTGCTTAGTATTGAATTGGGATCAAGAGCAAAAAGGTTCTCCGGAAGAGGTTCACGCTTCCTTTGTTGAGGTAAGAACAAATGATCTGATTCGAGATTTCATAAGAATTGAGTTAGTCAAGTCCACTATTTCGTATACCGGAAAAAGATATGATAGGGCAAGTTCCGGATTGATTTCCGATAATGGATTAGATCGCACAAATATCAATCCTTTTTTTTACAAGGCCAGGATTCAATCACTTACCCAACATCAAGGTACTATTGGTACATTGTTAAATCGAAATAAGGAATGCCAATCTTTGATAATTTTGTCATCATCCAATTGTTTTCGAATTGGCCCATTCAATGGTTCAAAATATAACAATATGACAAAAGAATCGGATCCCATAATCCCAATTAAGGATTTGCTGGGTCCCTTAGGCACTATTGTACCTAAAATAGCAAATTTCTATTCATCTTACCATTTAATAACTTATAATCAGATCTTGTTAAAGAAATATTTGCTACTTGACAATTTTCAACAGACTTTCCAAGTACTTCAAGTACTTAAATACTGTTTAATAGATGAAAATAGGAGGATTTATAACCCCGATCCATGCAGTAACATCATTTTGAATCCATTCCATTTGAATTGGCACTTTCTCCATCACGATTATTGGGAGAGAGACATCTAAAAAAATTCGTCTTGGACAATTTTTTTGTGAAAATGTATGTCTATTCAAATACGAACCACACGTAGAAAAATCTGGTCAGATCATAATTGTTCATGTTGACTCCTTAGTTATAAGATCGGCTAAGCCCTATTTGGCCACTCCAGGAGCTACTGTTCATGGCCATTATGGAGAAATCTTTTACGAAGGAGATACATTAGTTACATTTATATATGAAAAATCGAGATCTGGTGACATAACGCAAGGTCTTCCAAAAGTGGAACAAATCTTAGAAGTACGTTCTATTGATTCAATATCGATGAACCTCGAAAGGAGAGTTGAAGGTTGGAACGAAGGTATACCAAAAATTCTTGGAATCCCCTGGGGATTCTTGATTCAAGCGGAGCTAACCATAGTTCAAAGTCGTATCTCTTTGGTTAATAAAATCCAAAAGGTTTATCGATCCCAGGGGGTACAGATCCATAATAGACATATAGAGATTATTGTACGTCAAGTAACATCAAAAGTGTTGGTTTCAGAAGATGGAATGTCTAATGTTTTTTCACCTGGGGAATTAATCGGATTGTTGCGAGCGGAACGAGCGGGGCGCGCTTTGGACGAAGCGATCTCTTATCGGGCAATCCTATTGGGAATAACGAGGGCATCTTTGAATACTCAAAGTTTCATATCCGAAGCAAGTTTTCAAGAAACCGCTCGAGTTTTAGCAAAAGCTGCTCTACGAGGTCGTATTGATTGGTTGAAAGGCCTGAAAGAGAACGTTGTTCTGGGTGGGATTATACCCGTTGGTACCGGATTCAAAAAATTAGTGCACCGTTCAAGGCAAGACAAGAACATTTATTTGGAAATCAAAAGAAAGAATCTATTCGATTTGGAAATGAGAGATATTTTGTTACACCATAGAGAATTATTTTGTTCTTACGTCCCATTTCCATGAGACATCAGAACAATCGTTTACGCGATTTCATGATTCCTAAGAGCAGATTCTTTTACTTTAACTATCTTTTCACTTTTAACTATCTGTCTTTTAACTTAACTATCTGGTCCGAGTATTGATTTGGTAAAAAAAAAATAAGTAATTAAAAGACATTAATGGTTTGTACCGTGTATCAACGGTTAATTCCCGGTAGAAGGTTCCATCGGAACAATTATTTATTTCAAAGTACCTCGTCTCTTTGTTAAAAAAATAAAAAAGAAAAAACAAAAAGGAAGTGTGGGGAAAAATGACAAGAAGATATTGGAACATCAATTTGGAAGAGATGATGGAGGCCGGAGTTCATTTTGGTCATGGTACTAAGAAATGGAATCCTAGAATGGCCCCTTACATCTCTGCAAAGCGTAAAGGTATTCATATTACAAATCTCACTAGAACGGCTCGTTTTTTATCAGAAGCCTGTGATTTAGTTTTTGATGCAGCAAGTAGGGGAAAAAACTTCTTAATTGTTGGTACCAAAAATAAAGCAGCGGATTCAGTAGCATCAGCTGCAATAAGGGCCCGGTGTCATTATGTTAATAAAAAATGGCTCGGTGGTATGTTAACGAATTGGTCTACTACGGAAACGAGACTTCAAAAGTTCAGGGATTTAAGAGCAGAACAAAAGATGGGGAAACTCAACCGTCTTCCCAAAAGAGATGCCGCAATGTTGAAGAGAAAATTATCTGCCTTGCAAACATATCTCGGCGGTATCAAATATATGACGGGATTGCCTGATATTGTGATCATCGTTGATCAGCAAGAAGAATATATGGCTCTTCGAGAATGTGTAATTTTAGGGATTCCGACGATTTGTTTAATCGATACAAATTGTGACCCCGATCTCGCAGATATTTCGATCCCAGCCAATGATGACGCTATAGCTTCAATCCGATTGGTTCTTAACAAATTAGTATCCGCAATTTGTGAGGGCCGTTGTAGCTATATAAGAAATCGTTGATTATGATTAAGAATAATTAGTTAATTATTTGGGGATTTTATAGATTTATTGGATCGGTTACTATTCTTGAATTAAAAAAAAGAAAAAACAAAATGGAAATGTGGGCATATTGATAATATGTTATGATGTTATGTGATTTCTTGGTATCCTATGTAATTTCTTGATATCCTAAATATACGATTGATGAATACAATTAGTGATTCAAGTTGGTGAGTTGAGAAAGAGATGGTTGAATCAAAATAATTTATTTTTTGAAGTTCAATTTTTGTTAGAGGACCATATGAATGTTATACCATGTTCCATTAAAACACTCAAGGGGTTATACGATATATCGGGTGTAGAAGTAGGCCAACATTTCTATTGGCAAATAGGAGGTTTACAAGTCCATGCCCAAGTACTTATCACTTCTTGGGTAGTAATTGCTATCTTATTAGGTTCGGTGATCCTAGCTGTTCGGAATCCACAAACCATTCCGACCGGCGGTCAGAATTTCTTCGAATATGTCCTTGAATTTATTCGAGACTTGAGCAAAACCCAGATTGGAGAAGAATATGGTCCTTGGGTTCCCTTTATTGGAACTATGTTCCTATTTATTTTTGTTTCTAACTGGTCAGGTGCTCTTTTACCTTGGAAAATTATACAGTTACCTCATGGGGAGTTAGCTGCGCCCACGAATGATATAAATACTACTGTTGCTTTAGCTTTACTCACGTCAGTCGCATATTTTTATGCGGGTCTTAGCAAAAAAGGATTGGGTTATTTTGGGAAATACATTCAACCAACTCCAATACTTTTACCAATTAACATCCTAGAAGATTTCACAAAACCCTTATCTCTTAGTTTTCGACTTTTCGGGAATATATTGGCTGATGAATTAGTAGTTGTCGTTCTTGTTTCTTTAGTCCCTTCAGTAGTTCCTATACCTGTCATGTTTCTTGGATTATTTACAAGTGGTATTCAAGCTCTTATTTTTGCAACGTTAGCTGCGGCTTATATAGGTGAATCCATGGAGGGTCATCATTGACTAGCTTTCAAAATAGTCTTTTTATTATTATTTTTTATTATTATTATTAAGTAAGTTTATCCCAATTCATGCGTGGTTCAAGATAATCCAATTGGTTGGGGAACATAATAACGTATTACTATATGACTTAGAGTTTTAGGAGAAAAGATGGACGGTATTACAGAATTGTAAAAAAAAAAAGAAGGGTTGGGGAGGTTATACTAGATGTATGTAATGTCTATAAGCTCGGACCCCGTCTATGTTTCTAGGAATGATTCTAGAATCCGATTTAATCTAAAAAAAATGCGGGTGGTTTACGTTATGGAAGAAACAAATATATATGTCATATTAGAATGACATTAGATATTCATTAGTTATATAAGGCTATCCCTATCATCCTATATAACATCACTATATTACATAATTACATGCTATTACTTAATTACATGCTATTACTTAATTACATACTATTACTATTTTTATAATCATAACTTCTACTCTGTAATCATAATATAATCCTATACATAATATAAAATATAATCCTATACATAATATAATCCTATAATGATAATATAATATAATAATAATATTAATATAATAATAATATAATAAATATAATAATAAATAATAATAAATAAATAAATAAATATAAGTAAATAAATATAAGTAATAAAATAAGTATTAGTTAACATTAATAATTAGTTTAATAGTTAATATTAATATAAGTATTAATATTCATATGTAAAATATCTAAGTATCAATTAAGTATTAGTTAATATAATCATTTATAATTATATTATCGATAATTATTAGTATTAATTATTACTATATATTGATATTGGTACTACTACATACTTTTATATTACTACATATTGATATATTGATATTGATTTGTATTGGTATTAATTTGATTGATATTGATTGCAGCTCACACTGCATTTAGTCACACTCCATTTAGACGGATTTCAATATCAGTCCTTCTATTTTGTCTGTGATTGTGGATTGAATGAACAAAGAGATGAACTCAAGAATGGTGTAGTAAAGAACGAAGAATTAAATGAAAGAGTGGTTCGAAACAAAGAAATACAATAGTTAGAACTGTATGCATATGGATTTACAAAAACTCCATTATGGGTAAAAACGAGATAGTTGTGACGATTCAGTTCAGTAATTTAGTAATATTATCATTTCAATTCGGAGTTTTTAGTTACTTCGGACCGCTGGATCTTAATGATAAAATGAGTAATAATTCATTGGTTGATTGTATCATTAACCATTTCTTTTTTTTTGTGCGAGGAACTTACCATGAATCCACTGATTTCTGCCGCTTCCGTTATTGCTGCTGGATTGGCCGTGGGGCTTGCTTCTATTGGACCTGGAGTTGGTCAAGGTACTGCTGCAGGCCAAGCTGTAGAAGGTATTGCGAGACAACCAGAAGCAGAGGGTAAAATACGAGGTACTTTATTGCTTAGTCTAGCTTTTATGGAAGCTTTAACAATTTACGGACTGGTCGTGGCGTTAGCGCTTTTATTTGCGAATCCTTTTGTTTAATCCTAGAAATAAATAGAAAAAAGTACCTTACATACTTTTTTCTTATTTTATTAACTTTAACTTGGAATTGCCCTTTGCTTCTTCGAATTATATTTACACTTTACTTATAAATTACTTATTTGTTGAGACAATACGCCAGGAAGGGCTGATTTGAGGATGAGGAATTACCAGATTCGCTTGCTTTCTTCCTTTCTGTCCTTAGCTTAGTACAATAGAAAACTTTTTTACTTTCATTGTTCGAAGCGTTTCAACAAACGAAATAGTTATCAATTGATATGAGATCTAAGACCTAAGTAAAGTATCTTATTGGAAACTTCTTGAAAACTTAAAAAATAATAAATTTCAAACAAATGATTTAATCTATTGCCATTAAATAAAGTGGAAATGAAATTAATAAAAAGAAATCGATCAAAAAAAGGCGAGTGAAGTGATACAAAAAGAACTCTGTTCTTTGTTAGTCCTATCCATAAGAGAGGGGAGCATATGAAAAATGTAATCGATTCTTTCGTTTCCTTGGGTCACTGGCCATCCGCCGGGAGTTTCGGGTTTAATACCGATATTTTAGCAACAAATCCAATAAATCTAAGTGTAGTGCTTGGTGTATTGATTTATTTTGGAAAGGGAGTGTGTGCGAGTTGTGTATTTCAAGAATAGGTTGGATCCATCCAGCTGCACTTTATTTATGGTATTTATAGGAGAAATAGGAAAAAGGTGCACGATCTCGACGAATTACTTCTGAATAAATTAAGAAATCATATGTAAGAACCATAGCATTTCGTGACTTATTGGTAAATCCACTTTGATTCTCTATCAACCAATAATGTGAGACCATTAACATGGTTAAAGCTAAATTGTTTAAAGTCCAGGTAAAACATGGTACTCTTTCTACCACTTCTACCACTACGTTAGTAACGAAATGGTTAAAAAAAAAATAGTTGGTAATTTATTTGATTTGATATAGAACACTCATATCGATAAAAGAATTTGAACCATTTACTAGAAAAATGAGCACTTTGCTTTTTTTATCTAATGCCGAAATGACGACCTATGTATAAAAAAAGAGGAATTTTTGGACTTGAAGAAACAAATAAAAAATATAATAATTATTATTTTCATTTTTTTAAAATGAAAAATGAAATAGAATTCTAAAAATGAAAATGATAAATAAAATACAAAACAAATATAAATAAAATACAAATAAAGAAACAACTTTGCTGACAATTCTAGATTTTTGTCTGGTCTAGTCGGAAGAGTCCTCCTGATATTCTGGTCTTGTATCAGTTTTGACATCTTTGAATACAAACAGAAAAGAGAGGGTAGGCTCATTACATTAAAAAAGATATGGGAATACCCACACCATAAATAAAACATTAAAAAAGATATGGGAATACCCACACCATAAATAAAATAAATAATTGAGCGTGAGAGCCAAATGAATCGAAAGATTCATGTTTGGTTCGGGAAGAGATCATGGAAGTTTTGAAATTAATGATAAGATAATCTACTTTCATTAAATGATTTATTAGATAATCGAAAACAGAGGATTTTGAATACTATTCGAAATTCGGAAGAATTACGTAAAGGGGCCATTGAGCAGCTCGAAAGAGCCCGGGCTCGCTTACGTAAAGTGGAAATGGAAGCAGATGAGTATCGAATGAATGGATACTCTGAAATAGAACGAGAAAAACAAAATTTGATTAATGCCACTAGTAATAGTTTGGAACAATTAGAAAATTACAAAAATGAAACCCTTCAGTTTGAACAACAAAGAGCGATTAATCAGGTCCGACAACGAGTTTTCCAACAAGCCTTACAAGGAGCTCTAGGAACTCTGAATAGTTGCTTGAATAGCGAGTTACATTTCCGTACGATCCGTGCTAATATTGGCATTCTCGGGGCCATGCAAGAAATAACTGATTAGCCCTTCTTTTTTTAGTTATAGTTTAGGCATTATTTTTATCTTTTCCTTCCTAAAAAGAATAAAGAAACACTAATGGTAACCCTTCGAGCCGACGAAATTAGTAATATTATTCGTGAGCGTATTGAACAATATAGTAGAGAAATAAAGATTGTGAATACCGGTACCGTACTTCAAGTAGGCGACGGAATTGCTCGTGTTCATGGTCTTGATGAAGTAATGGCAGGTGAATTAGTAGAGTTTCAAGAGGGTACAATAGGCATTGCTCTGAATTTGGAATCAAATAATGTTGGCGTTGTATTAATGGGTGATGGTTTGATGATACAAGAGGGAAGTTCCGTAAAAGCAACAGGACGAATTGCTCAGATACCTGTGAGTGAGGGTTATTTGGGTCGTGTTATAAATGCTCTGGCTAAACCTATTGATGGGAGAGGTGAAATTTCAGCTTCTGAATCTCGGTTAATTGAATCTCCTGCCCCAGGTATTATTTCTAGACGTTCTGTATATGAGCCTCTTCAAACGGGGCTTATTGCCATTGATTCGATGATCCCTATAGGACGCGGTCAGCGAGAATTAATTATTGGGGACAGACAGACCGGCAAAACAGCCGTAGCCACAGATACGATTCTCAATCAAAAAGGTCAAAATGTAATATGTGTTTATGTAGCTATTGGTCAAAAAGCATCTTCTGTGGCTCAGGTAGTGACTACTTTCCGGGAAAAGGGGGCGATGGAATATACTATTGTGGTAGCCGAAACGGCGGATTCACCTGCTACATTACAATACCTCGCTCCTTATACGGGAGCGGCTCTGGCTGAGTTTTTTATGTATCGTGGACAACATACTTTAATAATTTATGATGATCTCTCCAAACAGGCACAAGCTTATCGCCAAATGTCTCTTCTATTAAGAAGACCTCCCGGTCGTGAAGCTTATCCAGGAGATGTTTTTTATTTGCATTCACGACTTTTGGAAAGAGCCGCTAAATCAAATTCTAGTTTAGGTGAAGGAAGTATGACCGCTTTACCGATAGTTGAGACTCAATCTGGAGACGTTTCAGCTTATATTCCTACTAATGTAATTTCCATTACAGATGGACAAATATTCTTATCTGCCGATCTATTCAATGCTGGAATCCGACCTGCTATTAATGTGGGTATTTCCGTTTCCAGAGTAGGATCCGCAGCTCAAATTAAAGCCATGAAACAAGTAGCCGGCAAATCAAAATTGGAACTAGCGCAATTCACAGAGTTAGAAGCCTTTGCACAATTCGCTTCTGATCTCGATAAAGCTACTCAGAATCAATTGGCAAGAGGTCAACGATTACGCGAGTTGCTTAAACAATCCCAATCAGACCCTCTCGCAGTGGAAGAACAGATAGCTACTATTTATACCGGAGCGAATGGATATCTTGATCCGCTAGAAATTGGACAGGTAAAGAAATTTCTCAGTCAGTTACGTAGCTACTTAAAAAACAATAAACCTAAATTTCAAGAAATTATATCTTCTACCAAGACATTCACCGAGGAAGTAGAATTTCTTTTGAAGGAAGCTATTCAAGAACAGATCGAACTGTTTTTACTTCAGGAACAAACATAAATTTCTTACTTTTATTCTATTCTTGGTATATTCTATTCTTAGTACAAGAGTAATCATTGAGAAATAGTTCTGATTCGAATGATTCAAAAAGGGTTTCTTAGTATAGCCATTTTTAAAAAGTATAGCCATTTTAAAAATAGATGGAAATAAATTGCGTCCAATAGGATTTGAACCTATACCAAAGGTTTAGAAGACCTCTGTCCTATCCATTAGACAATGGACGCTTTTCATTCCTATTTTATTTTTTTGTATTCTTACTTTCTTTTGTTCGGATAAAAAATCAAATTACACGGAAAATATTTTAGGGAATAAAAAAGAATGCATATCTAAATTGATGGTGCATGTATGTATAATACATAATAAGATGTATAATACATAACATAATAAGATGTATAATACATAATAAGAAATATGGAGCGGGTAGCGGGAATCGAACCCGCATCGTTAGCTTGGAAGGCTAGGGGTTATAGTCGACGTTGCTTGATCACTTTTAACGTCTCTAATTCAAAACCGAACGTGAAATTTTGATTTCATTCGGCTCCTTTATGGAAGATTGATGTATTCCTAGAGAAAATTAGATCCATAACATCTATGTCAGCCTTTCTGTCTGAATGTATCCCAAACTACTCGCTTACTAGATGATCCCTCTAGAGGAGAGGGATTATACCAAATCCGTCTAGTCTAGTTACTTCGTTCCCTATTTCCACTCGCAGGATCCCGAGGAAAAGAATTTGGTTTCCACCGAGCTGAAACAATATGCTGATGGTTCTAGTAAACCAAAACCACCCTTTTCTAGCTTGTTTGGCTTCAATTTCCCTTTTACAACACCAAAATTTAAGATCTAGTTACGATTGGAAATAAACTTTTGTATCTTCATCCATAGATCCTTTATTCATACTCATTCGATTGGAAGAATTGATCCAATTCAAAAAAAATTATGTTTCACGACTCCATATACATAATCCAATTTTCTTATTCAATTTCGAAAATAGAATTTCTAATTGGACTTTGGATACAAATCGTGAGAATGTATGTTCTTCCTCAAATATGCTATTGAGAGGTAAAGGATTAAACCCTTTTAAGAAATAAAGTTTTTGATCGGAGTATGCAAAAAACCGAGAGACCCCTTAACTTTTTAAGTTGTTAATAGAACGAATCACACTTTTACCACTAAACTATACCCGCTACATATACATTATTGTATATGAATGGACTATTTGTCGAACAAGGGAGTGAGACGCAATCAAGATAGCATTAAAATTATAACGTTGACACATATTTAGTCCCGCCAGCCAGGGACTTAAAAGGCGAAGAGCACAAAGCTTTTCTAAATAACATATATAAATTTAAAAAACAGTATAAAGTTATACTTATACTTTTCCTTTGCTGGATTGCTGGCATTCTCAGTCTGTCTGAAGGGGTCATTGAAGCTGGACAAAAAAAGAGGTACTGGCCCGGCCAGTACTTAACTAGGACCAGGCCGGGAGAATAAACCTTTCGTACAAAATTAAAGAAGTAAGGTTTTCTTTCTATTGGAGATACCTGTTTCGAATCTTATCTAAATGGAATTCTTGATCAAATTCGTTCTTGACTTACTCTTAACTTACTTAAATGAAACTTAAATTAAATTACGTAAATGTAAATTAACTTAAATATAAATATAATTATATAATTACTTATATAATTACATTACTTAAATTATTAAAATTAACTTAACTTAATATAAATATAATTATATAATTATAATTATATAATTACTTAATTATATAATTACTTATAATATAATATTATTATAATATAATATTATTAATTACTTAATTATATAATTACTTATAATATACAATTACTTATAAAATTACTTATAATATAATATTATAATATTTAATATTATAATATTTAAGAAATTTTTTATTACATAAAAAAAACCTTTAATTTGTTTTTTCTTTACTTTAATTGAAAATAAAATTTCAATTCCTTTAACCTTTAAATTTAGATTAGAATTTATTAATAATTTTAATTTTTAATTATTCACTTTTTATTTTTTTTTTATTTCATCTGTAATGAAATCTATTCTATAATTAGAAATTTTAATAGAATGTTTCATATTTCTAATGATAATGTTATAATTATAATGTTTAATATCTTTCTTAAATTATAATGTTTAATATCTTTCTTAATAAAAAATATTATATTAATGTCTTTCTTAAACTTAATAATTAATATCTTAAAAATTAAAAATTTTTTCTTTTTTATTATTTTCTTTTCTTTTTTTATTTAATTTCAATTTAAATTGAAATAGTTAATTTCAATTTCATTTGAAATTTTATTGAAATTTCAATTTTATTTAAATTGGGAGAGATGGCTGAGTGGACTAAAGCGGCGGATTGCTAATCCGTTGTACGAGTTATTCGTACCGAGGTTCGAATCCCTCTCTCTCCGCCCGCTCTGATTACTTGATACTTTCGATTTCGAAGGAATTTCGATTCCTTTATTTTTTTATAGGTAAAGTGAATATATGGAATAGATAAAATAATAAGAAAAAATTAGAAAAACAAAGAAAACTCAATTTTTTTTTATTCCTCACGTCCAGGATTACGTCCCGGATCATTAGATAAGAATCCGAAGATGAAGAGAGAAACAAAGAATATCACTACTGTGTAAACAAAGAGTTTGAGAGTAAGCATTACACAATCTCCAAGATAAGATCATTTTAGAAAAAGGGAATAGATTACCTATTTTTTCTTTTTACCACATATACTATTTTGTTTGATTTGACATCATACCCCCCAAAATGGAGTTTTTTGATTTGAAAAGAAAAAGAAAGTCACTTTTACGAATTTCTTTGTAATAAGATTTTTATTCCTTCCTCACAAAAATTTTCTTGTCATATCGACAATTAGGTATTGTAGGGGACCTAGACCTAATAAACTCCTTACTCACTGAAAGGTCAGAACGAGTAAATAAACTGATCAAAATTCATCTCCGCGGTTACTCAATATACAAGAATTTCCATTTTTTAATCGAGGGTTTATAATTCTAATGTAAGACTTAGCCGATCTTATCCATTTTTATAATTTTTTTTGTCGAATAAATCATGAATGGATTTGGCAAAGTATTAAGGATTTTATCGAAAACTTACAGCAGCTTGCCAAACAAAGGCTAAGAGAAAAAAGAGAACAGGTATGACAGGCATCACATCTACGATTGGATTGAAAACGGCATAAGCTTCAGGCAATTTGGCAAAGAAAAAACTATTCGAATAAAGGACAGAATTAAGACAGATACAGATTAAGCTAAAGATATTAAACATAACAAACATTTCGTTCTTGTAGATTAGATAATTTTATTTTGATTGAGTTATTTTTATAAGGGAAAAATGAAAAAGGCAAGTCAAAAAATCCTTCTTTTTTTTTGAACTCTCCCAAATCAAAAATCCTTCCTTCCATCTCAAATGAGAATACAAGGAATTCTACTTTCATACATTATCTTAATTGAATTCTATGTAATGATCAATTAACTTTTTTGATTCTATATCTAATCTACATGTGTTGAATCCTAGCAACAAACAAAATACCCCATATGTTTTTATTATGTATTATGTATTTTTTTGGGGGGGGGGATTGACGAATAACTAATTCTAATAATAGTCTTGACTAGTGCCAAACAGGAAAAATGGGGCGTGGCCAAGCGGTAAGGCAGCGGGTTTTGGTCCCGTTATTCGGAGGTTCGAATCCTTCCGTCCCAGATCGTTTCCATCAGAAACAAAAGATGGGATCACATTGTATCCCACATAAAACGGAAAAATCTTAAAGAGAACAACCTTTTCTTTTGTTCTGAATTCTTAGAATGTCTTTTGTTCTGAATTCTTAGAATGAATTCTTAGAATGGATTCTTAGAATCCATTTGATTTATCACAAGCATAATAAAGTGTCAAATACAGGTGGAAGTTTTTTTGAATAAAAAAAAGAGAAATTTGGGGTCTATCATTCACATTCATAATATGCTCGTACTATTGTTATATTCATTATGTCCCATATTCATGAAATATGAATTCTAAATATGAATTATAATTCTCACATGATGCATTCCGAATTGAAGCGTGAAACAAAAGCATCTCTATTCCCTTCCACACAAAGCCTAAAGTCAAAAATAGGGTATCCCAATTTCACATTCTATGTGAAGACTAAAGAGTAGGGAGTTTGTCGTACTAATTTCATCACTGGTTTTAAACTTCTAAAGCTGTGCTGTGGCGTGGGAAAAATAGGATAAAAATTGTCTGAATTCCATTTCTTTCTATCTTATATCTTAGATGCCTCAAATGAAAATAATTGTAAATCAATGTAACGTAGCGATTGGGGGAAATTTTGATATTCCATATATTTTAACTTGATTTTATGGAATTGATGGAAAAATTGTTGAACCTGAAGTAAAACAAAATCTATATAAACTAAAATAAACAAGGCCTACGCTATGCCTATATGTATGATATATATTGTGTATTGTTATTATATTGTTGTATTTCAATAACAATGTTGTTGTATTTCAATAACAATGTTGTTGTATTTCAATAACAATGGCCTTTCACTTAAGTGAAAAGAATTTGTGGAAGGGGATCTTTGATTTTAAAAATATCCATGATTACCCCCAGTAACAATATTCAGATTCTTTCTTTCAGATGAAAGAAAGAATAAGGATCTTAATGTTGCCGTACATGAGACCTTTTCTATTTCATACTCATGAAAATAGATAAACTAGATTATCAATTTACTTCTTTGGTTAAAAGAAAACCAATTGATAATTCAATTGAACATGGTAAAATTTATGTCTCCTTAGGGAATGAAATATCTGCTAAAAATTTTTAGCTACTCATTGTGATTGCGTCGACTTGGTGATTGAATTAGAGATCCAGTTTAGTCATGACTAGAAAACATAGTTCCAGTCATGATGTTGAAGTCGGAGATTTTTAAAACATTTTTTTATGAACTCTTGGTTGGTACTCGAAGAAATATGATAAATCAATAGTATCTAGAAACTTACGACCTTTTTGTTTTTTGGTCATTGGAACAGTTTATTTGACTAATAATTTATTTTTTTCCGGGATTGGAAATATATTAAATTAAAGGATTTGAGGTTTATAGTTTTTTTGTTCTAGAAAAATAGATTCTGCATTTCATGATTGATCGTCCCGAACAATCTGTTGGAGATGTAAAGTAAATAAGTCTTAAGCAAACATCTTTCTTAGAAATACGTTTCATTCATATGATAGAATATCGAGTTAAAGAAATTGGATCCTTGCTGAGCTTTCTCCGGATAAATACAATACTTATCTATCCATAGAATACTTATCTATCCATAGGTATAAAGTATAGACTATTATATAGTTCCCGTTGTTCCCATCGAGCCAATGACTATTCATGATTACATATTAAATCAATTCCATTGCGGTTTGAAATTAAATTGAATTCTAAATTAGAGGAATGTTATGGTAAAACTTCGTTTGAAACGATGTGGTAGAAAGCAACGTGCGACTTGAAGGACATGATCCGCTGTGGATTTTTACATCCACCATTTTCTATACAAATGAAGATGCTCTTGGCTCGACATAGTTTGTTCTGTTCCATTAGGAATCTAATTTTTCTTAGGTTGATAGTACATGATGGAGCTCGAGCGGAAAGGATTGATTCATTTATCAAGGGGAAGAATCTAGGGTTAGTGCCAATCAATCAATAAGTTAGACCAGCTTTGTAAGTATATCCTTAAAATATAAAATAATCGGATTGATAAAACTATTTCGATCAAAAAAAAGTGTATCACAGAGGAATCAATTCTTCGTATTCTATTTCTATGGGTATTCTATTTCTATAGAAAGAATAAAAAAAACAAAAGGTATGTTGCTGCCCTTTTGAAAGGAGTAAGGATCACCGAAGTAATGTCTAAACCCAATGATTTTACAAAGCAAAGATAAAGGATTCCGAAACAAGGAAACACTATTTTCAATTGTCTCAAAAATTGGATCAGAATTAGGAATAAAAATAGATTCGAGATGAGACAAACAAAAGAGGTAGAGACGGCTCAAGAAATGTCTAAGGATTTCCCTTCGAATTCTGTCAGAATTACCCAACTTGAGTTATGAGTACGAATGAAATTTATTTTTTTTTTTTTTTTTAGGAAGAACAAAATAATAATAATGAATTAGACTATGATTTGAGTCATTATTTTGTGTTTACTATTTGATATTATATACAGAAAGATATACCGAAATAAAAATAATTTTTTCTCGAGCTCGAGCCGTATGAGGAGAAAAACCTCCTATACGTTTCTGGGGGGGATTGTTTATGTACATCTATCCCAATGAGCCATCTATCGAATCGTTGCAATTGATGTTCGATCCCGAAGAGAAGGAAGAGATTTTCGAAAGTGGGTTTTTATGATCCGATAAAGAATCAAACTTATTTAAACGTTCCCGCTATTCTATATTTCCTTGAAAAGGGCGCTCAACCTACAGGAACTGTTTATGATATTTTAAGTAAGGCAGAATTTTTTAAAGAAAAAACCTCGAGTTAATTAAAAGAAAAAACAACAAAATTAATAAAAAAGGGGGGAGATGATTAATATAAAATCTATCTTTGTATAATTTTTTACTTACAATTTTTTACCTAAAATTTTCCCTTTTCTTGCTCTATTCATACTTAAATTTACTTTTTCTTGTTATAGGAATCCACCAACAAACAAGGGATTAATCTTGCTTATTGTACCTCTATTGATTGAGTAAACCCGAGATTTTTTCTTTATCTTTTCCTTATTTTTTTCCATCAAAATTTCTTATTTATGTTGTGCCAACCCAATACAAATCCTTATTTTATTTACTTTATTTGTTATTTGTTTTCTCAACATTGCATTCATATTGACAATGGTGTATCGAACAAATATAATTGATCATAGATAAATTAATTGATCATAGATAAATAAATCTCTTTATCCAGACCCCATATTGGGTTTTAACTTCACTTTTACTCAAATAATGGGTTTTGCATTGTTGGGTTTACTGTCATATAAGACGTATTTTGGAATTTAACTTAACAAAAATAAAAAATTGATAAAAAACTGGTAGGTCTGTCACAATTTTAGCATCTCTTTTAGGAATCTGGTGTTTTTAAATATGATCTGTACATTTTCTATTTATTTTGTATAATCGATCATAAAACATAAAATATTTTTTTATTTATTATTAGTTCAATGTTTTGATGGGGTCGTGCAGTGCAATTTAATGGATTTTTCATTTTTATCGTATCTACATATCCTATTTATTTTATTTTATTCGGGTTGCTAACTCAACGGTAGAGTACTCGGCTTTTAAGTGCGACTATGATCTTTTACACATTTTGATGAAGCAACAAATTCGTCCAGACTATTGGTAGAGTCTATAAGACCACGACTGATCCTCAAGGGTAATGAATGGAAAAAGTAGCATGTCGTAATAAAAAAAATTTCTTATTTTATTAAATATTTTATTAAAAATTACAAATTCAAATGAAAGTGGAACTTTTAGTTTATCCTTACTGGATCGCTACAAAAATAAAAAATTTTTGGAAGGGAAGGGGACAAAACAAATTCACATTTACAGTTGGGTCTAGTGAATAAATGGATAGAGCCTATGGTTCCAATTTTGGTAAAACAAAAAGCAACGAGCTTATGTTCTTAATTTGAATTGAACGATTACCCGATCTAATTAGACGTTAAAAATAGATTAGTGCCTTATACGGAAAGGGTGAGTTCTCCTGTGGGTGGACCATGATTCTTTTTCCTTTTTTTTTAATAATCCTAACTATTCTTTATTATGGATTAGAAACGGATGTGTAGAAGAAACAGTATACTGATAAAGAGAATAAATTCCAAAGTCAAAAGAGCGATCGGGTTGCAAAAATAAAGGGTTTGTTATCCTCTTGTAATTATAACGAAGATAAACAACGAAGATAAACCAATTCGATAGAAAAAGAGAAATAAAAGATCTATTGATTGGACTCCCTGTTTCCTTTTCGGGGTATATATTTTTTATTACTATTGTATTCTATATACATAATAGAATACAAAATACCCTGTTTTGACCATATTGCACTATGTATCATTTGATAACCCAATAAATGCCTCCTACCCCTGCTTCAAGTGGAAATGTAAATGGAAGAATTACAAGGATATTTAGAAAAAGATAGATCTCGGCAACAATACTTTCTATATCCACTTCTTTTTCAGGAGTATATTTACGTATTTGCTTATGATCAGGTTTAAATAGTTCAATTTTTTATGAACCCGTGAATTTTGGGGGTTATGGCAATAAATTT
>NW_027020457.1:5000-10000 GCF_036884655.1 Musa acuminata AAA Group
GACTTGGGTCTCTTTCTTGGGCGGGACACCAAATCCATGTATCTTTACCGATTAACCAATTTCTCGACGCTGGAGTTGATCCTAAAGAGATACCGCTTCCTCATGAATTTATCTTGAATCGGGACCTTTTGGCTCAACTTTATCCCAGTTTTGCCGAGGGAGCAACCCCCTTTTTCACCTTGAATTGGTCAAAATACGCGGAATTTCTTACTTTTCGCGGAGGATTGGACCCAATAACAGGTGGTCTATGGCTGACCGATATTGCACACCATCATTTAGCTATTGCAATTCTTTTCCTGATCGCTGGTCATATGTATAGAACCAACTGGGGCATTGGTCATAGCATTAAAGACATTTTAGAGGCTCATAAAGGTCCATTTACAGGCCAGGGCCATAAAGGACTCTATGAAATCCTAACAACGTCGTGGCATGCTCAATTATCTCTTAACCTGGCTATGTTAGGCTCTTTAACCATTATTGTAGCTCACCATATGTATTCCATGCCTCCCTATCCATACCTAGCTATTGACTATGGTACACAACTTTCGTTGTTCACACATCACATGTGGATCGGTGGGTTTCTCATAGTTGGTGCTGCTGCACATGCAGCAATTTTTATGGTAAGAGATTACGATCCAACTACTCGATACAACGATCTATTAGATCGTGTCCTTAGACACCGCGATGCAATCATATCACATCTTAACTGGGCATGTATATTTCTGGGTTTTCACAGTTTTGGCTTGTATATTCATAATGATACCATGAGCGCTTTAGGGCGTCCACAAGATATGTTTTCAGATACCGCTATACAATTACAACCCATCTTTGCTCAATGGGTACAAAACACCCATGCTTTAGCACCCGGCATAACAGCTCCTGGTGCAACAGCAAGTACCAGCTTAACTTGGGGAGGTGGTGAGTTGGTAGCAGTAGGCGGCAAAGTAGCTTTGTTACCTATTCCATTAGGAACCGCAGACTTCTTAGTCCATCATATTCATGCATTTACGATCCACGTGACTGTATTGATACTACTGAAAGGTGTTCTATTTGCTCGCAGTTCCCGTTTGATACCTGATAAAGCAAATCTTGGTTTTCGTTTTCCTTGTGATGGACCTGGAAGAGGGGGGACATGTCAAGTATCTGCCTGGGATCATGTCTTCTTAGGTCTATTCTGGATGTACAATGCGATTTCCGTAGTTATTTTCCATTTCAGTTGGAAAATGCAGTCGGATGTTTGGGGTACTATAAGTGATCAAGGGTAGTAACTCATATTACAGGAGGAAACTTTGCGCAGAGTTCCATTACTATTAATGGGTGGCTTCGAGATTTCTTATGGGCACAGGCATCTCAGGTAATTCAGTCTTATGGTTCTTCATTATCTGCATATGGTCTCTTTTTCTTAGGTGCTCATTTTGTCTGGGCTTTCAGTTTAATGTTTCTATTCAGTGGCCGTGGTTATTGGCAAGAACTCATTGAATCCATCGTTTGGGCTCATAACAAATTAAAAGTTGCTCCTGCTACTCAGCCTAGAGCCTTGAGCATTGTACAAGGACGTGCTGTAGGAGTAACCCATTACCTTCTGGGTGGAATTGCCACAACATGGGCATTCTTCTTAGCAAGAATTATTGCAGTAGGATAATGGCTAGGAGGATTTGAAAGGCATTATGGCATTAAGATTTCCGAGGTTTAGCCAAGGCTTAGCTCAGGACCCCACTACTCGTCGTATTTGGTTTGGTATTGCTACCGCACATGACTTCGAGAGTCATGATGATATTACTGAGGAACGTCTTTATCAGAACATTTTTGCTTCTCACTTTGGGCAATTAGCAATAATCTTTCTGTGGACGTCCGGAAATCTCTTTCATGTAGCTTGGCAAGGAAATTTTGAGTCATGGATACAAGACCCTTTACATGTAAGACCTATTGCTCATGCAATTTGGGCTCATTTTGGTCAACCAGCTGTAGAAGCCTTTACTCGAGGAGGTGCTACCGGTCCAGTGAATATCGCTTATTCCGGCGTTTATCAGTGGTGGTATACAATCGGATTACGCACTAATGAAGATCTTTATACTGGAGCTCTTTTTCTATTATTTCTTTCTGCTATATCCTTAATAGCGGGTTGGTTACACTTACAACCAAAATGGAAACCAAGCGTTTCGTGGTTCAAAAATGCCGAATCTCGTCTAAATCATCATTTGTCAGGACTTTTCGGAGTGAGTTCTTTGGCTTGGACAGGACATTTAGTTCATGTCGCTATTCCAGGATCCAGGGGACAGTACGTCAGATGGAATAATTTTTTAGATGTATTACCCTATCCTCAAGGGTTGGGACCACTTTTTACGGGTCAGTGGAATCTTTATGCCCAAAACCCTGATTCGAGTAGCCATTTATTTGGTACTTCCCAAGGAACAGGAACTGCCATTCTAACCCTTCTCGGTGGATTTCATCCACAAACGCAAAGTTTATGGCTGACCGATATTGCTCATCATCATTTAGCTATTGCATTTATTTTCCTGATCGCTGGTCATATGTATAGAACTAACTTCGGGATTGGGCACAGTATCAAAGATCTTTTAGAAACACATATTCCTCCAGGGGGTCGATTAGGGCGTGGGCATAAGGGTCTTTATGACACAATCAATAATTCGCTTCATTTTCAATTAGGTCTTGCTCTAGCCTCTTTAGGGGTTATTACTTCCTTAGTAGCTCAACACATGTACTCTTTACCTGCTTATGCATTCATAGCACAAGACTTTACTACTCAAGCTGCGTTATATACTCATCACCAATACATCGCAGGGTTTATCATGACAGGAGCCTTTGCTCATGGAGCTATATTCTTCATTAGAGATTACAATCCAGAACAGAATGAGGATAATGTATTGGCAAGAATGTTAGACCACAAAGAAGCTATCATATCTCATTTAAGTTGGGCCAGCCTGTTTCTTGGGTTCCATACCTTGGGCCTTTATGTTCATAACGATGTTATGCTCGCTTTTGGTACTCCGGAAAAACAAATCTTGATTGAACCTATATTTGCCCAATGGATACAATCCGCTCATGGTAAGACTTCATATGGGTTCGATGTACTCTTATCTTCAACGAATGGCCCAGCATTCAATGCAGGTCGAAGCATATGGTTACCGGGCTGGTTGAATGCTGTTAATGAGAATAGTAATTCACTCTTCTTAACAATAGGTCCTGGGGACTTCTTGGTTCATCATGCTATTGCTCTAGGTTTGCATACAACTACACTGATTTTAGTAAAAGGTGCTTTAGATGCACGTGGTTCCAAGTTAATGCCAGATAAAAAGGATTTCGGTTATAGTTTTCCTTGCGACGGCCCAGGACGCGGCGGTACTTGTGATATTTCTGCTTGGGACGCATTTTATTTGGCAGTTTTCTGGATGTTAAATACCATTGGGTGGGTTACTTTTTATTGGCATTGGAAACACATCACTTTATGGCAGGGTAACGTTTCACAATTTAATGAATCTTCCACTTATTTAATGGGATGGTTAAGAGATTATCTATGGTTAAACTCTTCACAACTTATCAATGGATATAATCCTTTTGGTATGAATAGTTTATCCGTATGGGCGTGGATGTTCTTATTTGGACATCTTGTTTGGGCTACTGGATTTATGTTTTTAATTTCTTGGCGCGGATATTGGCAGGAATTGATTGAAACTTTAGCATGGGCTCATGAACGCACACCTTTGGCTAATTTGATTCGATGGAGAGATAAGCCAGTGGCTCTTTCCATTGTGCAAGCAAGATTGGTTGGATTAGCCCACTTTTCCGTAGGCTATATATTCACTTATGCAGCTTTCTTGATTGCCTCTACATCAGGAAAATTTGGTTAATTTTAATTTAGTTATTTATTATTTTTTTTATGTACTGTATCAGCAACAATCTCATTTGTTTCGATGGAGAGGGAGGATCTACCTTCTTATATTTTTACATCTAGGATCCGAACTGTATCATTGATAATAATAGGAACTGAACATTATATTATGGCAAGAAAAAGTTTGATTCAGAGGGAGAAGAAGCGGCAGAAATTGGAACAGAAATATCATTTGATTCGTCGATCCTCAAAAAAAAAAATAAGCAAAGTTCCATCATTGAGTGAAAAATGGGAAATTCATGGAAAATTGCAATCCCCACCACGTAATAGTGCACCTATACGTCTCCATCGACGTTGTTTTTTGACTGGAAGACCTAGAGCTAACTATCGAGACTTTGGGCTATCCGGACACATACTTCGAGAAATGTTTCATGCATGTTTGTTACCGGGCGCAATAAGATCAAGTTGGTAAAGAGAAAAATATCCTTTCGTATTTGTATGAATCTCTATGATCTTTTGTATGAATCTCTATGATCTATTATCATAGAAGATAGAGGAGCCCTCTTTACCATTCTGTATAAATAGACTATTCTATTTGTACGGATATGGTAGAGGGGCGTATCCAATCTTTCTTCGTACATAAGTTCCCGGTTCTTCAGCGCGGAGTAGAGCAGTTTGGTAGCTCGCAAGGCTCATAACCTTGAGGTCACGGGTTCAAATCCTGTCTCCGCAACATTTTTTTGTAAAAAAAAAAAGATCTTTTTAGGTGTAATTCTAATTAATAACTATTTTTTTGGGGGGGGGGTAGTTAGCATTAGGGGGGGTAGTTAGCATTAGTAGTTCGAATTTAATTTTGGATTTTATCTCTTATCTTATCATAATACATTACTTCACCGTGGGCGGATAGCGGGAATCGAACCCGCATCTTCTCCTTGGCAAAGAGAAATTTTACCATTCGACCATATCCGCATTTTCTGCGTTCCTGATACGCACGCATATGTCCACACATTATATGACATATATCATATATCATATATGCGTCTGGATCATATGTACAGGGCCAAATATTCAGATACAAGAATGAAATATAATTTTTTTTGGAACTCAGATTGAATCTTAATGTGTCTCACAATCCGAATTATTAAATTTA